>NC_088227.1:26757993-27057993 GCF_036934945.1 Oncorhynchus masou masou
AAGGCTCACAGTCAGGGAACAGTGGACAGTTACAGTAGTCAAGGGACAATTACAGTAGTCAGGGGACAGTTACTGTAGTCAGGGGACAGTTACTGTAGTCAGGGGACAGTTACTGTAGTCAGGGGACAGTTACTGTAGTCAGGGGACAGTTACAATAGTCAGGGGACAGTTACAGTAGTCAGGGAACAGTTACTGTAGTCAGGGGACAGTTACTGTAGTCAGGGGACAGTTACTGTAGTCAGGGGACAGTTACTGTAGTCAGGGGACAGTTACTGTAGTCAGGGGACAGTTACAGTAGTCAGGGAACAGTTACAGTATTCCGGGGACAGTTACAATAGTCAGGGGACAGGGGACAGTTACAGTAGTTAGGGAACAGGGGACAGTAGTCAGGGAACAGTTACAGTATTCCGGGGACAGTTACAATAGTCAGGGGACAGGGGACAGTTACAGTAGTTAGGGAACAGGGGACAGTAGTCAGGGAACAGTTACAGTATTCCGGGGACAGTTACAATAGTCAGGGGACAGGGGACAGTTACAGTAGTTAGGGAACAGGGGACAGTAGTCAGGGAAAAGTTACAGTAGTCAGGGAACAGGGGACAGTAGTCAGGGGACAGTTACAATAGTCAGAGGACAGTTACAGTAGTCAGGGAACAGTTACAGTATTCAGGGAACAGTTACAGTAGTCAGGGAACAGTTACAGTAGTCAGGGAACAGTTACAGTAGTCAGGGAACAGGGGACAGTTACAGTAGTCAGGGAACAGGGGACAGTTACAGTAGTCAGGGGACAGTAGTCAGGGAACAGTTACAGTAGTCAGGGGACAGTAGTCAGGGGACAGTTACAGTAGTCAGGGAACAGGGGACAGTTACAGTAGTCAGGGAACAGGGGACAGTAGTCAGGGGACAGTTACAGTAGTCAGGGAACAGTTACAGTAGTCAGGGGACAGTTACAGTAGTCAGAGAACAGGGGACAGTTACAGTAGTCAGGGGACAGTAGTCAGTGGACAGTTACAGTAGTCAGGGGACAGTAGTCAGGGGACAGTTACAGTAGTCAGGGGACAGTTACAGTCACACCGCTGTGTGTTTAGAAAAGACAGCGGACACAGAATATATAGAAAGAAGTATTTCACAGAATACTAGGCTATGGGCCTATATATACAGTATTCAATAGACCTTGTTTTGTGTAGACAGGGTATTGAGTTGGGATGGTGGGGGAGTTGGGGCCAGATCCCAGTCTAATAAAAGGCTTAACTCAGTGGGGTTATAAAGCCCTATTCATTTCCCCTGCACCACAATACACTGGCAGCCATTACAGTACAGAGTACAGAGCCCTTACAGATAGCCAGGTGAGGGAGCTTTCTGAGGTCTACACACAAATAGTTCTGGTTTGGGTTCAGATACATTATGAGATACAGGCATACAAGTACAGGATGGTGGAATAAGAGACGACTGTGTTTCTGGCATGGACATTATGGAGCTATGTGAGTGGATAGACATGATATCCTTGGCTAGAGAAAGTGAGTGAGAGAGAAAGAAAGAACAGAGAGAGAAAGAAAGAAAGAGAAAGAGAGAGAGAAAGAACAGAGAAAGAGAGGGAGAGAGTGTACAAGCATCTCTACAACAAATCAGGGCACTTTTTTCTGGAACAAACTGGTTTTATAAACTACCAACATGCAGGGACTGGATTTGCCCCGATTGCCAACCCCCCACAATGTACTCCCCCCTTCAACACAATATTACTGGTCAGGTTCCCTACCCATGCTCTCACCCCTCACCCTCTCTCCTTCCCTTCGTCCTCTCCCCTGTTCTCATCCCGTCTCTATTGTCTCTGACTGTGTGCAGCTGGAAATGCCTTTTCATTTGTGGCCGGAGGGCCTTATAAGAGTCCCCTCCCCCCAGAGGTAAGGCTGACCCCCCAGACCCTGTCATGGGACCCTCAGGTTATCCTGCTGCCGCCCTACCTAACCCCCGTGAGGCATTTGCCCTATATCAAAGCAGTGGACCGGCCCCCACTAACTCTGCTGCTAACCCCTCCTACTTACCTACATACTACTTACCTACCTACCTACTACTTACCTATCTCTTACTTACCTTTCTCTGTTAATCTCTTCCCTAACTACAAAACACTTCTGAGACAATCGCTGGCTGGCCAGATTGTAACCTCCTAGGTTAGCATGCAGCCCTCCCTCTACCTGCTGCCCACTAACACAGACCCCTCCACCTGCTGCCCACTTCCCACTAACACAGACCCCTCCATCCACATGCTGCCCACTTCCCACTAACACATACCCCTCCCTCCACCTGCTGCCCACTTCCCACTAACACAGACCCCTCCCTCCACCTGCTGCCCACTTCCCACTAACACAGACCCCTCCCTCCACCTGCTGCCCACTTCCCACTAACACAGACCCCTCCCTCCACCTGCTGCCCACTTCCCACTAACACAGACCACCTTCCTCCACCTGCTGCCCACTAACACAGACCCCCTCCCTCCACCTGCTGCCCACTAACACAGACCCCTCGCTCCACCTGCTGCCCACTAACACAGACCCCTCGCTCCACCTGCTGCCCACTAACACAGACCCCCTCCCTCCACCTGCTGCCCACTAACACAGACCCCCTCCCTCCACATGCTGCCCACTAACACAGACCCCCTCCCTCCACATGCTGCCCACTAACACAGACCCCCTCCCCTCGGTGTCTTTGGGTTTCCACTAACTACCAGGATGGTTGTGATCTGATATTTCTCCCTGTACTTCACATGTAAGAGGTTCAGTACTTTAGTACTACTATGTACTTGGTAATTCAAATTAGGGGTGAAAATAAGGTGGTCTGGTACACCGTACCGGTAAAATAAATAGTGGGGGTTCACTGTACCGGTAAAATAAATAGTGGGGGTACACCGTACCGGTAAAATAAATAGTGGGGGTACACCGTACCGGTAAAATAAATAGTGGGGGTACACCGTACCGGTAAAATAAATAGTGGGGGTACACCGTACCGGTAAAATAAATAGTGGGGGTACACCGTACCGGTAAAAAAATAAATAGTGAGATTACGCCGTACCTATAAAATAAATAGTGAGATTATGCCGTACCGGTAAAATAAATAGTGGGGGTACACCGTACCGGTAAAATAAATAGTGAGATTACACCGTAAGTGATTGTTTGACAATCGGACAATCAGATGAAGACATCATGACTGGTTGAGGTTATGCCAAGATAAAAGGTCATACATTTTAAAAGTTCAATCACAAATGTTTAAGACTCACAGAGATCCTATTGAATTAGTAGGGATTCTATATGTAGTTCTATGATGAGGCCATCAAATGACATAGAAGGTCCTGTATCAGAATAAATTAATTCTACTTTCACCCCTGATTAGTATACAATCTCCATGACAATGACCAAATGATGGTTAGGTAACTGTACCAGGTCCCTCCCCACCCCCAGACTCCCAGGCTGGGTTAGGACCTGCATGGGGGAGTAGAGAGCAGTGGCGGTGGCATTACGCTGAGTCTGTCACACACACACACACACACACACACACACACACACACACACACACACACACACACACACACACTGTATACACATACACGCACTGTGTATACACAGACACACACACAGCAAGACACACTCCTGTGTGCCGCTGGCACATTCAGATGGAGGATGACTGCATGGGTTAGTCATACAGGGTCCTGAAATTAGCCACATTTATAACAGCAATTACACATGCAGAACCCACACACACACTCAAACATGAACACACACACACACACTCAAACATGAACACACACACACACTCAAACACAAACACACACACACAGCGACCCACACACTCATCACTCATAACCATTTTAACTGATTAAGGAAAGGCTTGCGAGTACAATAAACCTTCGGGTCCATTCCATATTCTCTGGTGTGTGTGTGTGTGTGTGTGTGTGTGTGTGTGTGTGTGTGTGTGTGTGTGTGTGTGTGTGTGTGTGTGTGTGTGTGTGTGTGTGTGTGTGTGTGTGTGTGCTTCTCTCCACCCGTGCTTCCTCAGCGTAATGGCCTGTGATTAATCATGGCTAATCAATATGCATTACTGTTAGGATTCATGATGTTCCCTTCACTGCTGTGTGACTACTGTCTGCCCTGGGCATCACAGGGACGGGTTGGGGGCGGGCTCAACTACAGCTAGCTAAACACAAACACAGGCTGACAACTGCCCAATCCACGTCTCGTCAAATCACTACCCACCCCTCTGTCACACGCCCGCCTGATCACCTGAGCATGTGTCACGGAAACAAATGTCGCGTCTCTGGCATCATTAAAGGTGAAGACTGTTATTTATCAAATCAATTCTCTGTAAATATTATTACGTGATTAGACTGATCATGTAAATTGAATTAACTAGGAAGTCGGGGCACCATGGAAAATCTTCAGATTACAAAGTTATAATTTACCGAATATAACTCTTCAGAAATTTTAATATCTGATCAATTAGTCTTCTAATTAATGAATTATTCTTTACCTCACATCAGTCTCATTCCAAACGTAATAAATTGATAGCTATCTGCATGAACCCAGCCTAAACTATGAATCATCCATACACTATTGGCTTAATCATTTATTTACTAACTAACTAAATAATCACAGAAATGCATAAACAAACAAACAAACAGTAGATATTGGTAGGGAAGATCCCCTAGTGGGCTAAGCCGATATGACGGCTTAGTGGACAAAGGGAAGGGGCTGTGGAATGAGAGAGCGGGAAAGACAAAATGGATCACTACACACTGGATAATTATATTAATTGAAATGCTAATCCTTTGCATATAAACGCTCGCTCATTCGGGAATAATTCAAATCCATATATTTACGCCCATATGTCGTTGTTGTCTTCTCTGTTGGAATCGTTGGTCCGTCTGCGGGAGAGTCAGTTCATCAGAGTCTATCTGGTTACTCATGGTGGTAGCTCTATCGGCGGCTCCTGATAGTGTCTGTTGTCATGGATACGTCAGGCGTCCAATGTTCTTAAAGTAGATGTTTTGGCGGTTGTCGGTATTTGCATCCCAGGTTTACATAATTTCTAGCTGCAGACTTGTAATTAGTATCTAAGATTTGCTCTTATTTTGTAGGGATCGATAGTCTCAGAGTTTAACCATTTTCACCTGTGTGGCCAATGCTCCACGTTGCATAGTTTTCTAGTTTTGGTAGTCAAACCTGTGCCACCTCAGTTTACACCGAGGTATTAGTGGTCTGAAGAGGATTTCCTCAGGAGGGGTTTTTATTCGTAACAATAGAAAAGGGTGGTTCCATGATGCCAGATCATGTCTGTGCTCACGGGGGCGTGGCCGCCGACTAGTGAAACTTTACAGGGAATTAAATTCCCTCAAATTAAAAATGTTATCACATTGCCTAATTTCACAAATAGTTTCATCTTTACTCATTCATTTTATACAAGTGTCACGAACCGGCTCAAAGCCCGTAACAAAGGGAGACAACGTGGAGATAAGGAGTAACAAAATATATATTTATTAACTAAAGCAACTAAGGAAAATATACAATGGTGTGTGTAATCAGTAATCAGTAGTGTAAGTGAGTGTTTTGCAGGCATGGAGGTGATAATGCAGGGTGTTGAAAGGTGCCAATGCAAACAAACAAAAGGCCACCAAGAACCACAACACAATCTACAATGGTGTCTGCATGGAGAGAGTCTACTCCATGAATTGGGAAGTGGTGTATTTATCCTGGGAGACACCTGGCCCAGGTGTTTCCCATGTAGCTGACGACCCTCCCCACTCCGCCCACCGGCATCCTAATAAGGAAACAAGAACAAAGACAGAATACGGCAGACAGAGTGGGAGGGTCGTCACACAAGAATTAGATGCAAACCCCATAATTGAGAAATGTACACATTCAGAGATATAGTTATGTGTGTTGCATGTCCTTCGTGAGGTCACCAAATGAAACACACTCAACATAACTGCCCCTTAAGTGTCCACGGACCATTCCCACACTCTCAAAGGTGGAAATATTGTTTAAAACTCCCATTTTGGGGATTTAGGAGTTTGGCCAAGTGAAATCCCTTGTTCTCTCTCTGCATGACCAGGGGGAGAGAGTCTCCGCCAGGAATTTATGGCCTGAGATAACAGTGAGAGAGGGGGAAGCCACGATCTACACCCAGAAAGAGCCACGTCATGACACAAACTAACAACACAACACATGTTATCTACATGAGTTAGATTAGAGCTATACTAACAGGAATGTTGATTGATCAAACAATCAACCAAACAATCTTTTTCACTTGATTGGCTTGATGATGGTTTAGACTTGGGAGAGGGCTATGTATGTTTCGATATGTCTCTGAATGGGGGGCTCTGTAGGGTTATGTAGTAGGGAATAGATTGAGAGGAGATAAATTTGCCTACTTAGCATAATTATTTGAGGCCGATGCTTTGCTGCCTCTTAACGAAAGTGTTTGACCAAATTGCTGAGATTTCTGCTGCATACCAACAGTCTAGGAACACCAACTCCTTTTTCTGTCTTGGATGTTGCCTGTAAGTTAGCTAGGTGGTTTGGTTTTAGACGGACTGTGAATGATGACTCCCTCTTGTTCTTTTGCCGCTTGCTTTGTGCTTCCTTCTGGCGCTAACCGTGTTGCGCTAACCGTGTTGCGCTAACCGTGTTGTGTGCTAACCGTGTTGTGCTAACCGTGTTGTGCCAAACACTCTGTCATGGTTTGTTACTGTGTGTTCTTGTCAGACTGCACTGTGTTGTGAGTGGCGTGCTTTGTGCTTTTTGTGTGTTCAAATAAGCTCTTTTCTTTTATGACGATTTCTTTGTCTTTGTATGTCTGAACAGCTCTGTTGTCTTTGAGTGAGTGTTTGTTTGGAGCTGTGTGTGTGTGTGTGTGTGTGTGTGTGTGTGTGTGTGTGTGTGTGTGTGTGTGTGTGTGTGTGTGTGTGTGTGTGTGTGTGTGTGTGTGTGTGTGTGTGTGTGTGTGTGTGTGTGTGTGTGTGTGCGCTCCAGTCCACTGTTTATTTGGTTTGTAAGTGGCGCATGCACTATGTTAAATTGTATGATTTGCGCTCTGCCACTGTGTGTGACTACTGTCAGTCCAGCTGTGTCACGTCATTTTGTGGTGAAGAGAGTTTTGCTTCCTCGTCTGACTGCTCTGCCGCTGTGTGTGACTACTGTCAGTCCAGCTGTGTCACGTCATTTTGTGGTGAAGAGAGTTTTGCTTCCTCGTCTGACTCACTGCTCTGCCGCTGTGTGTGACTACTGTCAGTCCAGCTGTGTCACGTCATTTTGTGGTGAAGAGAGTTTTGCTTCCTCGTCTGACTGCTCTGCCGCTTTCCTGTTCTTGCCGCTCTCAGCAGCCAGCGGTGTTGCGTTCCAGTGCTCTGTGTGGTGTTCATTGGTTCCCTCTGGTGATTCTCTTGTCGTTTTGTTCTTGTAGTTGCAGGACCCCCACCTGTATGATCAGGTCTATAGGTACTTAGACCTCCCAGGACAGGTATGTGATCTCATTACAAACCATGTGTCTTTTTACAGCTCATCGTCCCTAGGACAATATTTAGACATGTTATAATGCATTATGAAGACCTAATGTCACGTTCCCACTGCTGTAGGTATGGGAACTAAGAATTCTGTTGTGTATTTTGGCAAAAATTATTTAATTAGTAAAGTACAGTTCAATTCGTTGTACTATTATTTGGACATGATCTTTCTTTTAATTTTGGTGTATAGTAGACACCATGTTTCTTGTAGTACTATACATTCAACATGCCCTGTAATGTCCAGCTCATTCAACTAAAATGTCAGCTACAGCTTTCCTTGTTCCCAGACTTCATATAGCAGTGTGGTATTCCTCACCTACACTATGTTCTGCCTTACACTTGTTCTGTGTTGTGTGCCACCTTCTGTGTGTCCCGTTTTATATATGTGTAGACTGAGCATCCTACTCTATGTCTATGTAAACATTCCATATGGCTTAGTATCCAATGAAAATGAGAGAGTCACTATGATAACAGCTACTGTGCAAAGCCAAGAGCAGAGATACGTTTTGCTTATGAGGCTTTATGGGATAGTGTTTGTTTGTTTTACTCTCCTTGTGGGGACCAGAAGTCCTAATAAGGATAGTAAAACAAATCAAATCAAATCAAATTTATTTATATAGCCCTTCGTACATCAGCTGATATCTCAAAGTGCTGTACAAAAACCCAGCCTAAAACCCCAAACAGCAAGCAATGCAGGTGTAGAAGCACGGTGGTTAGGAAAAACTCCCTAGAAAGGCCAAAACCTAGGAAGAAACCTAGAGAGGAACCAGGCTATGTGGGGTGGCCAGTCCTCTTCTGGCTGTGCCGGGTAGAGATTATAACAGAACATGGCCAAGATGTTCAAATGTTCATAAATGACCAGCATGGTCGAATAATAATACGGCAGAACAGTTGAAACTGGAGCAGCAGCACGGCCAGGTGGACTGGGGACAGCAAGGAGTCATCATGTCAGGTAGTCCTGGGGCATGGTCCTAGGGCTCAGGTCCTCCTCCGAGAGAAAGAAAGACAAGAAACATTCAGACAAGTGGGGACATTCCTTTATTTTTAAATATTATTTAACTAGGCAAGTCAGTTAAGAACAAATTCTTATTTACAATGACAGCCTACCCCTGCCAAACCTGGGCCAATTGTGCGGTTGTGATACAGCCTGGAATCGAACCAGGGTCTGTAGTGACGCCTCTAGCACTGGGATGCAGTGCCTTAGACCGCTGCGCCACTCAGGAGCCGGTCCCCACAAGGAAAAAGGCTATTTTTGGTTGAAGGGTTTGGTTTAGTCTTAGGGTTACAATTAGGGTTAGAATTTGGGTTAGAATTAGGGTTAGGAGTTAGGGTTAAAGTTAGGAGTTAAGGTTAGGTTTAGGGGAAAATAGGATTTGGAATGGTAATAAATGTTTTGGTCTCCACAAGTATAGTAAAACAAATGTTAGTCCCGATCCAATCAATGTGAAGACAGGAGTGAACCAACTGTTGACTCTCTCTATTAAATCTTTCTTCTCTCTGTTGCCTCCTGTCTTTGCACTCAGTTCTGCTCTCTGTTTCTCTTTAAATGTTAAATAAAAAGATAGCTCTTCCCTCTACTTGTAATCAAAGCAGTCATGACTGGTTAAATGTGTGTGAAGGGAACTTCAATGAAGTGCTGTGTTTGTCTGATAGTTCTGTACAGATGAAGACCCTAGTCTCTCTCTCTTTGTCTGTCTCTCTCTCTTGCCTCTTTCCTCTCTTCGTTCCTCCAACCCCCCTCCCTCTCCTCTCTCTCCTCCTACCTTCCTCCCTCTCCTCTCTCTCCTCCTACCTTCCTCCCTCTATCCCCTCGTTCTCCAGGTTAGGGGAAACGACCGTACTCTGGAGACTGAGAAGATCCCGCGGGCGCCTCACGACCGCAAGAAGGAGTGGCAGAAACTGGCGCTCGGGGCGGAGCTAGCTGAGGACGACCCTGAAGAGGCCCTGAAACACAGAGAGCCTAATGGCTCCGCTCCCTACCACGACAGGTCTGGGTGAGTGTGTGTGTGTGTGTGTGTGTGTGTGTGTGTGTGTGTGTGTGTGTGTGTGTGTGTGTGTGTGTGTGTGTGTGTGTGTGTGTGTGTGTGTGTGTGTGTGTGTGTGTGTGTGTGTGTGTGTGTGTGTGTGTGTGTGTGTGCGCGCGTGTTTCTCTGTATATGGAGCATTGGGGAACGCTATTAAACCCCAATGTTACTCTATATGGAGAATTTGTGTCAATTCCCCATCTCCCTTATTTTTTAACATTTTATTTAACCAGGAGACCCAGAGTCTCTTTTTCAAGGGAGACCTGGCCAAGAAAGCAGCAACAAACAATACATTACAGAATTAAAACATACAACAATACAATATAACATGATCCAGCCTAAAAAATAACATTTACACTCCTCTGTAACAGAGTCTCCCATCAATATTTTAAATTCAGTCAGTGGCACTAACATATCTAGAAGCACGGATTGTAGATTATTCCATGCGTCTGGTGTAGAAGAAGAGAAGGCAGTCTTGCCTAATACTGTGAATGTCCTGGGGACTTTAAGTAGCAACACCTAGCAGACCAGGTATGGTAACTGCTGGTGGTGAAGGAGACCAGACTACAGAGGTAAAGAGGGAGTTTACCCAAAAGGGCTTTGTAGATGAACACAGAAATGTAGCTTTCTGAGCATATAAAGTGAGGTCCCATCTACTATTTGGTACAATGTGCAATGGTGGGTGAGTGACTTGGCATTTGTAATAGAGTTCCTTTAGCACTTGTGTAACACTTTAATGCTTCCCCTTTCTCTATATCAAACACTATCAATCAATCAATCAAATGTATTTATGAAACCCTTTTTACATCAGCTGATATCTCAAAGTGCTGTACAGAAACCCAGCCTAAAACCCCAAACAGCAAGCAATGCAGGTGTAGAAGCACGGTGGCTAGGAAAAACTCCCTAGAAAGGCCAGAACCTAGGAAGAATCCTAGAGAGGAACCAGGCTCTGAGGGGTGGCCAGTCCTCTTCTGGCTGTGCAGGGTGGAGATTATAACAGTACATGGCCAAGATGTTCAAACATTCATAGATGACCAGTAGGGTCAGATAATAATAATCACAGTGGTTGTAGAGGGTGCAACAAGTCAGCACCTCAGGATTAACTGTCAGTTGGCTTTTCATAGTGGACATTCAGTTAGAGACAGCAGGTGCGGTAGAGAGAGAGAGTTTGAAAAACAGCAGTTCCGGGACAAGGTAGCACATCCAGTGAACAGTGAACAAGGATCTGGAGACACTGTGGCCACATCCGACGATACCACCGGACAGGGCCAACCAGGCATGATATAACCCCGCCCACTTTGCCAATGCACAGCCTCCCCCAACTACCCTGAGACAAGGCTGATTATAGCCCACAAAGACCTGACGCTTCCCCTTTCTCTATATCAAACACTACCCTGACATGTGTAACGTTCTAATCCTTCCCCTTTCTCTATATCAAACACTACCCTGTCATGTGTAACACTCTAACGCTTCCCCTTTCTCTATATCAAACACTACCCTGTCATGTGTAACACTCTAACACTTCCCCTTTCTCTATATCAAACACTACCCTGTCATGTGTAACACTCTAACCCTTCCCCTTTCTCTATATCAAACACTACCCTGTCATGTGTAACAGTCTAACCCTTCCCCCTTCTCTATATCTTACACTACCCTGCCATTTTTAAAATATGCATTTCAATGCATTTCAATTAACAAGTGTGGCTTGTTAATTTGTGGAATTTCTTTCCTTCTTAATGCATTTGAGCCAATCAGTTGTGTTGTGACAAGGTAGGGCTGGTATACAGAAGATATCCCTATTTAGTAAAAGACCAAGTCCATATTATGACAAGAACAGCTCAAATAAGCAAAGAGAAATGACAGTCCATCATTTCTTTACGACATGAAGGTCAGTCAATTCAGAAAATGTCAAGAACTTTGAAAGTTTCTTTAAGTGCAGTCGCAAAAACCATCAAGCCCTATGATGAATCTGGCTCTCATGAGGACCACCACAGGAAAGGAAGACCCAGAGTTACCTCATTAGAGTTACCAGCCTCAGAAATTGCAGCCTAAATAAATGCTTCACAGAGTTCAAGTAACAGACACATTTAATATCAGAGGAGAATGCATGAATAAGGCCTTCATGGTCGAATTCCTGCAAAGAAACCACTACTAAAGGACACCAATAAGAAGAAGAGACATGCTTGGGCCAAGAAACACGAGCAATGGACATTAGACTCATCTGACCTTTGATCTGATGAGTCCAAATTGGAGATTTTTGGTTCCAACCGCTATGTCTTTGTGAGACGCAGAGTAGGTGAACAGATGATCTCCGTATCTGTGGCTCCCATTGTGAAGCATGGAGGAGGAGGTGTGATGGTGTGGGGGTGCTTTGCTGGTGGCACTGTCTGTGATTTATTTAGAATTCAAGGCACACTTCACCAGCATGGCTACCATAGCATTCTGCAACGATACGCCATCCCATCTGGTTTGCGCTTAGTGGGACATTCATTTGTTTTTCAACAGGACAATGACTCAAAACACACCTTCAGGCTGTGTAAGGGCTATTTGACCAAGAAGGAGAGTGATGGAGTGCTGCATCAGATGACCTGGCCTCCACAATCACCCGACCTCAACCCAATTGAGATGGTTTGGGATGAGTTGGACCACAGATTGAAGAAAAAGCAGCCAACAAGTACTCCGCATATGTGGGAACTCCTTCAAGGCTGTTGGAAAAGCATTCCTCGTGAAGCTGGTTGAGAGAATGCCAAGAGTGTGCAAAGCTGTCTACATGATTCCATAGGCGTTATTTCCTAGTTTTGATGTCTTCACTATTGTAGAAAATAGTCAAAATGAATTGATTAGGTGTGTCCAAACTTTTGACTGGTACTGTATATGGAGGATCTGTAACGCTAACGCCCCCCCCCCCCTCTCTCAGAGCTCCTAGTTACTTGGATGGGATGGACGGGCCATTCTCCCTAGCAGCGCTGCCCTACAGCCAGATGAATGAGCTGCTGAACCGCCCTGGGGACAGAATGTACACACGACCCCATGACCCCCCACCACCACCCCCTATGCACCATCTGGGAGACATCAAACCCCCCTCCATGATCAGGTGGGTATCACACACACACAGAGGCTCACACACACAAGAGGTGGCAGGTAGCCTAGTGGTTAGAGCTTTGGATTAGTAACCAAAAGATTGCAAGATCAAATCCCCGAGCTGACAAGGGCAAATATATGTTGTTCTGCCCCTGAACAAGGCAGTTAACCCACTGTTCCCCAGCAGGCCATCATTGAAAATAAGAATTTGTTCTTAACTGATTTGCCTAGTTAAATAAAGTTTAAAAAAAGAAAAAAGAAGCAAACTAGAGAATGTGTTACCACATGGGAGTGTCTCCCCACTACCTACCTGGTTTTGAGAATGCCTTTCACTCCAAATGGATACAACTCTCTTCTTCTGTTTCCAATTCAGTTGTTTTTTCTACTCTGTTGTTCTCTTCTATTCATGGGTTGCATGTTTCCTCAGAATATTGTTTTGAACATTTGTTTTGGACTGATGACCGACTGAGCATATCGTCAATGAGCACTGATGAAGATTTCATCAAAAGTGCATGACAGTGGCTTGGAAATACAATGACATTCAAGTGGAGGCAAATAACTAGTAGGAAAACCTTTTGTCATCATTTTGCTGTCACCAGATTGACTTTAGATGCAGTATAACGTTAGCTAGTTAGCTAAGATTGAGGGGAGGAGGTAACAATACTTCATATTAACAACCTACATTATTACACATATTATGTGTTTATTGTGGAAATAAATTGAAGAGGTGACAGTGAAGAGGCGACTCCGGGATTCTGGCCTTCTAGGCAGAGTTGCAATGAAAAAGCCATATCTCAGACTGGCTAATAAAAATAAAATATTAAGATGGGCAAAAGAACACAGACACTGGACAGAGGAACTCTGCCTAGAAGGCCAGCATCCCAGAGTCGCCTCTTCACTGTTGACATTGAGACTGGTGTTTTGCGGGTACTATTTCATGAAGCTGCCAATTGAGAACTTGTGAGACGTCTGTTTCTCAAACTAGACACTCTACTGTACTTGTCCTCTTGCTCAGTTGTGCACCGGGGCCTCCCACTCCTCTTTATATTCTGGTTAGGGCCAGTTTGTGCTGTTCTGTGAAAGAAGTAGTACACAGCATTGTACCAGATCTTCAGTTTCTTGGCAATTTCTTGCATGGAATAGGCTTTATTTCTCAGAACAAGAATTGACTGCCGAGTTTCAGAAGAAAGTACTTTGTTTCTGGCCATTTTGGGCCTGTAATCGAACCCACAAATGCTGATTCTCCAGATACTCAACTAGTCTAAAGAAGGCCAGGTGTATTGCTTCTTTAATTAGCACAACAGTTTGCTAACTGTGCTAACATAATTGCAAAATTATTTTTAAAATGAAATGATACACTTGGATTAGCTGACACAACTTGGAATACCGAATCTTTCAATGGCCCTAGGATCCAGGTGGACAGAGGTGGTATGCCAATCACTGGGAGGACAACCCAACTTGGGATGGGGGGAGGTTTTAGCGAGTGGAATAGGGAAGAACAATTGGAGGTTTACTCAGTAGCTGTGCCAATCCTGTATCATGGAACAGTTATATAGACCCTCAGTCATCATGGTGCTTATTAATGGTAAGTTTACAAACATATATTATGATAAATATAATTTAAACTTGTATCTTCTTATGGTAAATGGGGAAATAAGTATAGCCAGTTATAATTGTAATGGCTTAGAAGATAATAAGAAAAGACGATCAGTATTTACCTGGCTGAAAGAGAAGGAAAATAACATCTATTGTTTACAGGAAACTCATTCACCAATTTTAGATGAAGTTGTGTGGAAAAAGGACTAAGGGGGCAAGATATACTTCTCCTATGGGCAAAGAAACTGAAAAGGGGTGATGATATTAATTAACAATATATTTGATACAAATGGGCAAATTGTCCAAACAGATTCACAAGGTATATGGATGATTTTAAATATGTTATTGGACCATAAACAGATTTGGCTCATGAATCTATTTTGGTGAAAAGAGTTCATATTAACAAAGGAAATAGAGGGATTAATAGTGCAGATAGATGGATGATGAAAAACTGTACCATAGAGACAGAATAAGTTAGAGGAAAAGCAAAAAATATAAAGTGTAATATATTATAAAAAATAAAGCAAAGTGGATGGAAAATGGGGAGAGGTGCACCAAATGATTTCTTAATCTTCAACATATGTTACCAAAAATAATTTACTGAAACTTGTTACAAATGACGGAGTCACCCACGATTCACCAGTCTCCTCCATCTCCACTAACCAAAGTTTATTGTAAGGATTTTTTTCTATTGATAATGTGAAATGAACAGCTGTCCAGAAAGACTCGGGTGAGGCCAAATTACAGAGGAGGAACTTCTAGATGTAATTTAAGCCTTTAAGCCCGGGAAAACTCCAGGACTGGATGGCATACCAGTTGAGGAATGTCCGGACCTCTGGCAGTCTCTATGGGGGTGCCACAGGGTTATGATGTTCTCAGAGGACCATTATTACTGTAGCAAAAATATAAAAAATGTAACTAGGCAAGTCAGTTAAGAACAAATTCTTATTTACAATGATGGCCTACCGGAGAACACTGGGTTAACTGCCTTGTTCAGGGGCAGAACGACAGAATTTTACCTTGACAGCTCGGAGATTCAATTAAGCAACCTTTTGGTTACTGGCCCAATACTCTACGCTCTAGGCTACCATGCCTTCGTCCTTCTCCCTCGCTCCACTACCCCCCATCCAGAATCCATCCCTTCATCCTTTTCCCTCGCTCCACTACCCCTATCCAGAATCCATCCCTTCACCAATTTTGGCCCAGACAGAGCTAGTGTAACTGAGTCAGGTTTGTAGGCCTCCTTGCTCGCACATGCTTTTTCAGGTCTGCCCACAGATTTTCTATAGGATTGAGGTCAGGGCTTTGTGATGGCCACTCCAATACCTTGACTTTGTTGTCCTTAACCCATTTTGCCACAACGTTGGAAGTATACTTGGGGTCATTGTCCATTTGGAAGACCCATTTGCGACCAAGCTTTAAACTTCCTGGCTGATGTCTTGAGATATTTCTTCAATATATCCAAATAATTTTCCTACCTCATGATGCCATCTATTTTGTGAAGTGCAGCAGTCCCTCCTGCAGCAAAGCACCCCCACAACATGATAGTGCCACCCCCATGCTTTACGGTTGGGATGGTGTTCTTCAGCTTGCAAGCCACCTCCTTTTTCCTCCAAACATAACAATGGTCATTATGGCCAAACAGTTCTATTTTGTTTCATCAGACCAGAGGACATTTCTCCAAAAAGTACGATCTTTGTACTTTGCAGTTGCAAACCGTAGTCTGGCAGTTTTGGAGCAGTGGCTTCTTCCTTGCTGAGCGGCCTTTCAGGTTATGTCGATATAGTACTTGTTTTACTGTGGATATAGATACTTTTGTACCTGTTTCCTTCAGCATCTTCACAAGGTCCTTTGCTGTTGTTCTGGGATTGATTTGCACTTTTCGCACCAGGGTACGTTCATCTCTAGGTGACAGAACGCGTCTCCTTCCTGAGTGGTATGACGGCTGCGTGGTCTCATGGTGTTTATACTTGTGTACTATTGTTTGTACAGATGAATGTGGTACCTTCAGGCGTTTGGAAATTGCTCCCAAGAATGAACTGGACTTGTGGAGGTGTACAATATTTTTTCTGAGGTCTTGGCTGATTTCCTTTGATTTTCTCATGATGTCAAGCAAAGAGGCGCTGAGTTTGAAGGTAGGCCTTGAAATACATCCACAGGTACACCTCCAATTGACTCAAATTATGTCAATTAGCTTATCAGAAGCTTCTAAAACCATGACATCATTTTCTGGAATTTTTCAAGCTGTTTAAAGGCACAGTCAACTTAGTGTATGTAAACTTCTGACCCACTGGAATTGTGATACAGTGAATTATACGTGAAATAATCTGTCTGTAAACAATTGTTGGAAAAATTTGTTGTGTCATGCACAAAGAAGATGTTCTCACCGACTTGCCAAAACTATAGTTTGTTAACAAGACATTTGAGAAGTGGTTGAAAAACGAGTTTTAATGACTTCAACCTAAGTGTATGTAAACTTAAAACTTCAACTGTATATACTGTATTTTAGTCAATGCACTCCGACATTGCTCGTCCTAATGTTTACATATTTCTTAATTCCATTATTTGGACATAGACGATACATTTGAGATAATATAAGACAAGTACTGGAAACAATAGAACACTATGAAACATCTGGGAAACCAGGCCTGGTATTCATAGCTGACTTTGAAAAGGCTTCTGATAAAGTGTGACTGGAATTTATATACAAATGCCTGGAATATTTGAATTTCAGAGAATATCTTATACAATGGGTGAAAGTTATTAATAGTAACCCTAGGTGTACAATAGTAATTAATATTTCCCAGAAAGTATTAAACTGTCAAAAAGAGCTAAACAAGGTTGTCCACTATCAGCATATACAGTGCATATAATATCAGCATATACAGTGCATTCAGAAAGTATTCAGACCCCTTGACTTTTTCCACATTTTGTTACGTTACAGCCCAATTCTAAAATTGATTAAATTAACATTTTCCCCTCATCAATCTACCCCATCATGACAAAGCGAAAACATATTTAAAACATATTTATTTAAAAAATAAAAACAGAAATACCTTATTTACATAAGTATTCAGACCCTTCGCTATGGGACTCAAAATTGAGCTCAGGTGCATCCTGTTTCCATTGACCATCCTTGAGATGTTTCTACAACTTGATTGGAGTCCATCTGTGGTAAATTCAATTGATTGGACATGATTTGGAAAGACACACACCTGTCTATGTAAGGTCCCACAGTTTACAGTGCATGTCAGAGCAAAAACCAAGCCACGAGTTTGACTCTTCCCAGAACTGCCCAGCCAAACTGAGCAATCCGGGGAGAAGGGCATTGGTCAGGGAGGTGACCAAGAAACCAATGGTCACTCTGACAGAGCTCCAGAGTTCCTCTGTGGAGATAGGATAACCTTTCAGAAGGACAACGATTTCTGCAGCACTTCACCATTCAGGCCTTTATGGTAGAGTGGCCAGATGGAAGCCAATCCTCAGTAAAAGGCACATGACAGCCCGCTTGGAGTTCGCCAAAAGGCACCTAAAGTCTCTCAGACCATGAGAAACAAGTATCTCTGGTCAAATGAAACCACATGGAGGAAACCTGGCACCATCCCTACATTGAAGCATGGTAGTGGCAGCATCATGCTGTTGGGATGTTCATCATGGGCAGTGACTGGGAGACTGGTCAGGATTGAGGGAAATATGAACGGGGCAAAGTACAGAGATATTGTGGACTTCAGGAAACAGCAGAGGGAACACCCCCCTATCCACATCGATGGAACAGTAGTGGAGAGGGTAGTAAGTTTTAAGTTCCTCAGCATACACATCACAGACAAACTGAATTGGTCCACCCACACAGACAGCATCGTGAAGAAGGCGCAGCAGCGCCTCTTCAACCTCAGGAGGCTGAAGAAATTCGGCTTGTCACCAAAAGCACTCACAAACTTCTACAGATGCACAATCGAGAGCATCCTGGCGGGCTGTATCACCGCCTGGTACGGCAACTGCTCCGCCCACAACCGTAAGGCTCTCCAGAGGGTAGTGAGGTCTGCATCACCGGGGGCAAACTACCTGCCCTCCAGGACACCTACACCACCCGATGTTACAGGAAGGCCATAAAGATCATCAAGGACATCAACCACCCGAGCCACTGCCTGTTCACCCCGCTATCATCCAGAAGGCGAGGTCAGTACAGGTGCATCAAAGCTGGGACCGAAAGACTGAAAAACAGCTTATATCTCAAGGCCATCAGACTGTTAAACAGCAACCACTAACATTGAGTGGCTGCTGCCAACACACTGACTCAACTCCAGCCACTTTAATAATGGGAATTGATGGGAAATGATGTAAAATATATCACTAGCCACTTTAAACAATGCTACATAATATAATGTTTACATACCCTACATTATTCATCTCATATGTATACGTATATACTGTACTCTATATCATCTACTGCATCTTTATGTAATACATGTATCACTAGCCACTTTAACTATGCCACTTTGTTTACATACTCATCTCATATGTATATACTGTACTCGATACCATCTACTGTATCTTGCCTATGCTGCTCTGTACCATCACTCATTCAAATATCTTTATGTACATATTATTTATCCCCTTACACTGTGTATAAGATATTAGTTTTGGAATTGTTAGTTAGATTACTTGTTGGTTATTACTGCATTGTCGGAACTAGAAGCACAAGCATTTCGCTACACTCGCATTAACATCTGCTAACCATGTGCATGTGACAAATAAAATTTGATTTGATTTGATTTGAGAGATCCTTGATGAAAACCTGCTCCAGAGCACTCAGGACCTCAGACTGAAGGTTTACCTTCCAATAAGACAACGACCCTTTGAGTGGTCCAGCCAGAGCCCGCACTTTAACCCGGGGGGACATCTCTGGAAAGACCTGAAAATAGCCGTGCAGCGACGCTCCCCATCCAACCTGACAGAGCTTGAGAGGATATTCAGAGAAGACTGTGAGAAACTCCCCAAATACAGGTGTGCCAAGCTTGTAGCATCATACCTAAGACTCGAGGCTGTAATCTCTGCCAAAGGTGCTTCAACAAAGTACTGAGTAAAGGGTCTGAATACTTATGTAGATGTGATTTAAAAAATACTGTTTTTGCTTTGTCATTATGGAGTATTGTGTGTAGATTGATGAGGGGAATGTAAACAATTTTAGAATAAGGCTGTAACGTAACAAACTGTGGTAAAAGTCAAGGGGTCTGAATACTCTCTGAATGCACTGTCATTAAAAAAGAATGGTTGTTAGGTATAAGCAAGGCCATAAGCAGATAGATACATTTGACGACATGTTAATGCTGGCAAAGTTGTTTCCTTCTAAACATTTGACAACTTTAGCAATGTCATCGTATTTCCCGGCACTATCGTGTAATTTAGACTAAACAGTCGTTAGCCTCCGTCCAGAATGACTGGGCTTATCACGGCTGTAGGGCACCACTATTATGCCGCCAGTAGAGGGCGGATTGAGAACGTTCATAGCAATGGCATAGCGCGACTGAGTGATGGGGGTGTAACCTATGAATAGCCTGTTGTGTTGAGTTTTGTTCTGCTTAATGGTGATGGGGATGTGAGCAGCTACAGGTGTGTGTCGCATCTCTGAAATGTTCTGCTCCATTGAAGCGCAGGTAAAGGAAAGGATGAAGGGATGGATTCTGGATGAGGGTAGTGGAGCGAGGGAGGAGGATGAAGGGATGGGGGTAGTGGAGCGAGGGAGGAGGATGAAGGGATGGGGATAGTGGAGCGAGGGAGGAGGATGAAGGGATGGGGGTAGTGGAGCGAGGGAGGAGGATGAAGGGATGGATTCTGGATGAGGGTAGTGGAGCGAGGGAGGAGGATGAAGGGATGGGGGTAGTGGAGCGAGGGAGGAGGATGAAGGGATGGATTCTGGATGGGGGTAGTGGAGCGAGGGAGGAGGATGAAGGGATGGGGGGCAGTGGAGCGAGGGAGAAGGATGAAGGGATGGGTTCTGGATGGGGGTAGTGGAGCGAGGGAGGAGGATGAAGGGATGGGGGTAGTGGAGCAAGGGAGGAGGATGAAGGGATGGGGGTAGGGGAGCGAGGGAGGAGGATGAAGGGATGGGGGTAGGGGAGCGAGGGAGGAGGATGAAGGGATGGGGGTAGTGGAGCGAGGGAGGGAGGAGAATGAAGGGATGGGGGTAGTGGAGCGATGGAGGGAGGAGGATGAAGGGATGGGGGTAGTGGAGCGAGGGAGGAGGATGAACGGATGGGGGTAGTGGTGTGGGGGAGGAGGATGAAGGGATGGGGGGTTGTGGAGCAAGGGAGAAGGATGAAGGGATGGGGATAGGGGAGCGAGGGTAGAGGATGAAGGGATGGGGTAGTGGAGCGAGGGAGGAGGATGAAGGGATGGGGGGTAGTGGAGCGAGGGAGGAGGATGAAGGGATGGGGGGCAGTGGAGCGAGGGAGAAGGATGAAGGGATGGATTCTGGATGAGGGTAGTGGAGCGAGGGAGGAGGATGAAGGGATGGGGGGCAGTGGAGCGAGGGAGGAGGATGAAGGGATGGGGGGTAGGGGAGCGAGGGGGAGGAGGATGAAGGGATGGGGGTAGGGGAGCGAGGGAGGAGGATGAAGGGATGGGGGTAGTGGAGCGAGGGAGGGAGGAGAATGAAGGGATGGGGGTAGTGGAGCGATGGAGGGAGCAGGATGAAGGGATGGGGGTAGTGGAGCGAGGGAGGAGGATGAACGGATGGGGGTAGTGGTGTGGGGGAGGAGGATGAAGGGATGGGGGTTGTGGAGCAAGGGAGAAGGATGAAGGGATGGGGATAGGGGAGCGAGGGTAGAGGATGAAGGGATGGGGTAGTGGAGCGAGGGAGGAGGATGAAGGGATGGGGGGTAGTGGAGCGAGGGAGGAGGATGAAGGGATGGATTCTGGATGGGGGGTAGGGGAGCGAGGGAGGAGGATGAAGGGATGGGGTAGTGGAGTGAGGGAGGAGGATGAAGGGATGGGGTAGTGGAGTGAGGGAGGAGATGGAAGGGATGGGGGTAGTGGAGTGAGGGAGGAGGATGAAGGGATGGGGGTAGTGGAGTGAGGGAGGAGGATGAAGGGATGGGGTAGTGGAGTGAGGGAGGAGGATGAAGGGATGGGGTAGTGGAGCGAGGGAGGAGGATGAAGGGATGGGGGTAGTGGAGCGAGGGAGGAGGATGAAGGGATGTATTTGGGATGGGGGGTAGGGGAGCGAGGGAGGAGGATGAAGGGATGGGGGTAGTGGAGTGAGGGAGGAGGATGAAGGGATGGGGGTAGTGGAGTGAGGGAGGAGGATGAAGGGATGGGGGTAGTGGAGCGAGGGAGGAGGATGAAGGGATGGGGGGTAGTGGAGCGAGGGAGGAGGATGAAGGGATGGATTCTGGATGGGGGGTAGGGGAGCGAGGGAGGAGGATGAAGGGATGGGGGTAGTGGAGTGAGGGAGGAGGATGAAGGGATGGGGGTAGTGGAGTGAGGGAGGAGGATGAAGGGATGGGGGTAGTGGAGCGAGGGAGGAGGATGAAGGGATGGGGGTAGTGGAGCGAGGGAGGAGGATGAAGGGATGGGGGTAGTGGAGCGAGGGAGGAGGATGAAGGGATGGGGTAGTGGAGCGAGAGAGGAGGATGAAGGATGGGGGGTAGTGGAGCGAGGGAGGAGGATGAAGGGATGGGGGGTAGTGGAGCGAGGGAGGAGGATGAAGGGATGGATTCTGGATGGGGTAGTGGAGCGAGGGAGGAGGATGAAGGATGGGGGGTAGTGGAGCGAGGGAGGAGGATGAAGGGATGGGGGTAGTGGAGCGAGGGAGGAGGATGAAGGGATGGGGGTAGTGGTGTGAGGGAGGAGGATAAAGGGATGGGGGTAGTGGTGTGAGGGAGGAGGATGAAGGGATGGGGGGTAGTGGTGTGAGGGAGGAGGATGAAGGGATGGGGGGTAGTGGTGTGAGGGAGGAGGATGAAGGGATGGATTAGCTTGTTGTACTGTGAGTGTACAACAAGAGTAGTATTCTCTTGACTCTCCATCTTCCTGTTATCTCTGCAAGATTTTCTTCCATTTCTTGCTCCCTCTCTCCCACCTGATATATATTTGTCACATCTTCTCTATTAGTGCACTGCAGTTCAGTTAGCTTTCAATTAACAGTAACTCTGTCTTTCTCTTTTCCCTCTCCTCAGCTCCAGTTCAGGTTTTTCAGACAGCAGACCCCAATCTCCAGCACAGACTCATGGCTTCAACTCCAACACACCTCCCCCTCCGCCACCCCCCTTGCCCCCTCCACCTCCTCCCTTGCCTTCCATGTCTGGTTTTGGCCCTCGGGGCACCCCTCCTCCTCCTATTCCTCCTCTACCCATCCAGCAGCAGCCCCCGGCCATCCCCCCTCCCCCTGCCCCTCTCCAGATCGCCCCTGGCGTCCTCCACCCAGCCCCTCCCCCAGTGGCACCTCCCCTCCACATCTCCTCCCCAGCCCGTCTCCAGCAGGTCCTGGACAGGGGCCCGACCCCTGGCCAATCAGATGGCACCGTGCTGCCTCCTCCGCCCCCTCCCCCACCCCTCCCAGGATTACGGAGCTCCTCCCCCTGCCCGCCGGGCCCACCCCCCGTGCCTTCCTTCCTGTCAGGTGCCATGGCGTCCCCGCTCTCTCACTCCAGTGGGAAGAAACACTCCGCCAACCTGCCGCCCATCAGCGATGCACGCAGTGTCCTATTGGAGGCCATCCGCAAAGGTGGGTGGGGCCTCGGTGTAACAGCCAGTAGATCTGTTTATTGTGCATGACTGTCAATGTGCGTAGTCATTGGACAGTTTTATAACAGAAGAGAGCTGATACATTCTCTCTTGTAGGTTGCCATAATCCCTCTCCCCTTCCCTCCCCAGGTATCCAGCTCCGGAAGGTGGAGGAGCAAAGAGAGCAGGAGGCAGCCAAACACGAGCGTGTTGGGAACGACGTGGCCACCATCCTGTCCCGACGCATTGCCGTCGAGTACTCCGACTCAGAGGACGAGTCCGAGTTCGACGAGGGAGACTGGATGGAGTGAATGAGATGGAGGGAGGGGAAAAGAAAAGAGAGGGGGACAAAAGGCAAAACTGTCACCCAACTGTACGCCCTTTAGAGATCAGAATCCATCCTTACAACCACTATCCTCTGTCAGTCCTGTTTTACCCCCTCACCTGTCATCCTCTACACCTCTCTCTCTCTCCCCCTCTTTCTCACTCCCCATTCTTTCTATCCTCTCTCCCCCTATTTTTCCTCCATCTCTCTCTTTTTCTCTCTCTACACCTCCATCTCTTTCTCTCCCTCTCTACCTCTCCCTATTTCTCTCTCCTCCCCCTCTCTCTCTATTCTCTCCCTTTCGCTCCCTCTTACATCTCCCTTTCACTTTCTCTCTCTCCCTCTGTCCCTCTTGTTCTCTGTCATATACTGTTCTTGGTGTGTTTGTAGGAAAATATCAATTTCAGTTGTTTGTTCCCCATGTTCTGGTCGGGAAATGTTTTTGTACTCATTTTCTACACTACGACACATTGTTCAGTGGTTCATGTTATTTTCCTTCTTTATCCTCCAATTGTATGAAATCCTCCTCATGTACAGTTGTTTAAAAAATGAACGTTAACCAAACAGTTTTTTTTGTTTCTGATAACCTTTTAAAGAAAAGCTATTAACAACCACACATTCCCCCCCCCCCCTTTGTTTCTTGCTGTTGAGTGTCAACGTGACGAGGTGGCCTGAGTCTTCTGTCCTTAGTTCTGATACTATCCTGCCACCTGGTGGGCCAAAGTGTAGGTGAATTGATTCTGTATTTTATTATCTCTATTTTGAGTTTCTTTTCTTACAGAAAAACACTTGCCGTTTTTAAATGGGCCTGTTGTTGCCAATATGAACCACTTGAAGGATGGTAGCCATCCTGAGTATCAGTCGGCTGTGGTTGTTTGCTGAGGAGATTTATTGGAGTCGTTGTTTGTTTTTATATTACCAGGATTTGACTTATCACCTCAGAACAAGGGCATATTGTGATGATGGTCTGATATGTTATCTGATGATTGTTGTATGATTGTGATGATGAAGATAAAGAAGGATAATTGTGAGACATTAGAAGGAAGTTATTGAGTGATCCGAGCTAATCTATGTTAATCGTTCCCTTATGTCACCCAAGGACATGTCTGTCAAGTTTAGGCAAATGTTTTATTATCTGAGTATGTGTGTCCTCAAAGAGCCACCGTAATGTATCTTGGCAGCAAGGAAGTGTCATGAAGTTTGGAGCCATATGGTATACTATACTAGACTAGTGTCTGACCAACAGGAACCACTTTACAGTAGTGTCTGACCAACAGGAACCACTTTACAGTGGTGTCTGACCAATAAGAACATCTTTATTGTAGTGCTGACCAACAGGAACCACTTTACAGTAGTGTCTGACCAACAGGAACCACTTTACAGTAGTGTCTGACCAATAAGAACATCTTTATTGTAGTGCTGACCAACAGGAACCACTTTACAGTAGTGTCTGACCAACAGGAACCACTTTACAGTAGTGTCTGACCAATAAGAACCTCTTTATTGTAGTGCTGACCAACAGGAACCACTTTACAGTAGTGTCTGACCAACAGGAACCACTTTACAGTAGTGTCTGACCAATAAGAACATCTTTATTGTAGTGCTGACCAACAGGAACCACTTTACAGTAGTGTCTGACCAACAGGAACCACTTTACAGTAGTGTCTGACCAATAAGAACCTCTTTATTGTAGTGCTGACCAACAGGAACCACTTTACAGTAGTGTCTGACCAACAGGAACCACTTTACAGTAGTGTCTGACCAATAAGAACATCTTTATTGTAGTGCTGACCAACAGGAACCACTTTACAGTAGTGTCTGACCAACAGGAACCACTTTACAGTAGTGTCTGACCAATAAGAACATCTTTATTGTAGTGCTGACCAACAGGAACCACTTTACAGTAGTGTCTGACCAATAAGAACCTCTTTATTGTAGTGCTGACCAACAGGAACCACTTTACAGTAGTGTCTGCCCAATAAGAACCTCTTTATTGTAGTGCTGACCAACAGGAACCACTTTACAGTGGTGTCTGACCAATAAGAACCTCTTTATTGTAGTGTCTGACCAACAGGAACCACTTTACAGTGGTGTCTGACCAATAAGAACCTCTTTATTGTAGTGTCTGACCAACAGGAACCACTTTACAGTGGTGTCTGACCAATAAGAACATCTTTATTGTAGTGTCTGACCAACAGGAACCACTTTACAGTGGTGTCTGACCAATAAGAACCTCTTTATTGTAGTGCTGACCAACAGGAACCACTTTACAGTAGTGTCTGACCAATAAGAACCACTTTACAGTAGTGCTGACCAATAAGAACCTCTTTATTGTAGTGCTGACCAACAGGAACCACTTTACAGTAGTGTCTGACCAATAAGAACCTCTTTATTGTAGTGTCTGACCAACAGGAACCACTTTACAGTGGTGTCTGACCAATAAGAACATCTTTATTGTAGTGTCTGACCAACAGGAACCACTTTACAGTGGTGTCTGACCAATAAGAACCTCTTTATTGTAGTGCTGACCAACAGGAACCACTTTACAGTAGTGTCTGACCAATAAGAACCACTTTACAGTAGTGCTGACCAATAAGAACCTCTTTATTGTAGTGCTGACCAACAGGAACCACTTTACAGTAGTGTCTGACAAACAGGAACCACTTTACAGTGGTGTCGGACCAATAAGAACATCTTTATTGTAGTGTCTGACCAACAGGAACCACTTTACAGTGGTGTCTGACCAATAAGAACCTCTTTATTGTAGTGCTGACCAACAGGAACCACTTTACAGTAGTGTCTGACCAATAAGAACCACTTTACAGTAGTGCTGACCAACAGGAACCACTTTACAGTAGTGTCTGACCAATAAGAACCTCTTTATTGTAGTGCTGACCAACAGGAACCACTTTACAGTAGTGTCTGCCCAATAAGAACCACTTTACAGAATGGATATCAAAGGCAGCTTATTTCCCAGGGTCCCCCACTCTGTGTCTGCTGACTAACAAGAAGCCTTACCTCGTTCGACTCTAGAACACTAACAGTTACTATGAAGAATATAGATAAATGAACAGCATGGGTCTACCTGTGTTTCTGCTGCCCAAGGGGGCGGGACTCTGGAGAGAAAGAATGATTTATCTGCCTTCACTGCCCCCTTTGAAGAAGATGATGTCTGCCGTCCTTTTCTTTCTCTCTTCCTTCTTTCTCTCTTTCTACTTTCTCTCTCTTCAACTTGCCTTATTGTTTGTACAGACATATTGTTGAGTTCATGAATGTATCGTGCCGTTACTACTTTTTGCCTGCACTCGTATGGATTAGCTGTTTCTATGTTTGGGGACGGGGAAACCGAACCCTGGGTTCAAAAAATATCAAACCGTGTAACATGTAACTTATGTAATTGTAACAGTTTGCTTGAATGAATAAAAGCTAATGTTATGTTTCAGGACTTGTTGTTTTGTGTAACCACTGATCCAGGGCCTGTGTGTGCTTTCCGGTTGTGGTGTACCCAAAGGGCTACGGTTCAGAGACTTCTTCCTGAATCAGTAATGGGGACACCATGCATTACACCTCATGATGATAACCTTCCCTCTCTTCACTCTCTCAAACACAAACATATATCAGTACTAGACAGATTTCAGATCTTAATTTGACCTAAATTGTCACAGCGAAATTATCCTGCATTTAGTCAATAATGTTGCTTGGTAAGGCTATTAGCTGGCCAAAAGTAGGCGACATGAATAATGTTATATAACCGTGTTAATGTGGCGCACGAGACTTATTTAAATCAGTATGTGTGCCTGTGTGTGTGTGCCTGTGCCTGTGTGTGTGTGTGTGTGTGTGTGTGTGTGTGTGTGTGTGTGTGTGTGTGTGTGTGTGTGTGTGTGTGTGTGTGTGAAAGAGAGATATTATTTGTAGTGTTATTGTGTAAGAAAAAATGTGATGAGGGAGGGAGAGATTCAATCACTAGATAGTCATAGCAAAGTAAATATAAACGTGAATATTATTATTCATGACTCTAGGGAGTCTTCTTATAGTTTCTCTAACTCCGGCCTTGTTGACAACATTTACTCTTCCTGCTATGTCTTTCACACAATACATTCATACAAGAAAGTGAGTTGAATCAGTGATATTGTTGCCTTTCCTCCTCCTGCTTCCTGGCCTTAGAAGGCTCCGTTTATTGGCCTTAATTTAGTGTAACTGTGAGGACCCCATGGGCCAGTTTCCCAGACACAGATTAAGCCTTGTCCTGGCTCAATGAAGCATGTCCATTTAGTGTTTTTTAGTACAGGACTATGTGTAATCGGTGTCCAGGAAACTAGCCCCATTAGTGTAAATAGAAAAATGGCCACTCCCTCCCTCCCATCCCCACACTTGGCACAGATCTGTTGTAAAGGTAGTGTAACACTGCCCTCTGCTGGCTCAGGTAGACTCATATGATGAGTTACTCTCAAGCACTCTGACTAAATCAATGTCCCCAGTAGATGGTAGCAACATGCTTTCTATGTCAGTGACATTGCCTGACTTCTGGTGTCAGACCAAAGCCCATTTATTATACATGTACAGTGTCCATAGGACAGCCTCTTTGTCAGCAGTAAGGCAACTCCTGCTGTGCCCGAGGCTGTCCTAATATGGCCACCATATTCATTATTTGTGTGAAAACATCATTGCACTGAGCAGCCATTGGGTGAATATCAATAGTCTCAAGTGGCTTCCTTGCCTCGTCTCTTCCCCATGTCTCCTTCCCTCGTCTCCTTTCCTCCATTTGCTCTGACAGGTGACAGGTGACAGGTGAAAGCACATTCCTGGTAGTTATCCACCATATTGCTTTCTGCTGTGTTAATTGTTATTTTTATGTTTCAGACCAGTAAAGATGAAGGAGAAGAGACAAGGAGAGAGAAACATTTTAGAGTATTGAGATGCACCCATAGTTTTTCTATGTTGAGGGTGCACAAAAGTTCATGGAGGTTTGTACTTGCCTAAATGATTTGATTTAATTACAAGGTAATGGCTCAGACAGGCAGACTGGGATGTAAGTCAGACGTTGGTGTGGCTCGTTTGGTATAGGGGCATGTTCAGAGGGCATGAAGCGAGGCATCAGTTCAAAAAAAGACAGGGAATAGAAGCATTATAGTGGCTGCATTTCAAGAGGGTCATTTCCTAATGTCCTTTGGAGGAAGGATGTTTGATATTTTTATCTAATAAAAGGATACAGATATCAAGTATCTGATGGTAGTATGGTTCAGTCCGGTACGGCAGGCAGACAAGGATGGGAGATTGGCGGTGGTAACCGTGGTATACTCCGAGTCGATATGCATGTAATAATAAGGAATTCCCCTTCGACCACAGCCACAAGAAAACAAACGTTATTTCCAATTAATCCCCATTGTAAAAGAACCAACTACATTGTTGATTTTCTGTTATTAAGAAATAACAAAACAATGTGGAAAAGCTGCTGTGTTGTTCAATGTGCAGATCAAAAATCCCAACCTACGGCTCAAAATGGTCCCGTCTAGGGAAATAGAGCCTGCAAGAAGAGCCCTGTGGCTTCAGGCTAAATGGGAGATGTGGCGACGGTGCAATCAAAAATATGGCGGAAGTGGATGATGAGTTCAAATCACGCAACGTGTCGTGCAAAGTTGGTGAAGGTAAATGTTCTGAATGGACAAAAGCTTTCCTCCCCAAAACATTGTAGTGTAAGAATTGCAAAGGATTTGGCTATGTTTCAAGTGTGTGGACAGAGTATATTGAAGAATGGTGTGTAGAAGGACGACAGTCGTGCTATTGTGATGAGGATCATAATTCTGAGTTCCCGGAGTGCCCTGTCAGGCTGAAGGAGATTGAGGCAGGTAAAAGTTAGAGCGGTCATTCGAATCCCCATGAGGAGGAGATTAAAAGTTTGAGAACCTCACCACAGCCTGTAGTGAATGTTTGCTGCCAGTCAAAAGACACCCTGTAGGTTAAAAAGGGGGATTTTTTGGTGTTCATTGCCACAGTTATAAACTGTACGGCACAAGTCTCAAAGAAGTCTAAGAAAGTGGACATTGTTATGGCTGCTGCAGAAAGGTTTTGGGACTTGCCAGGGGTACTGGTGCCAAAAGATCCCCCCTCCTAGGTTCCCCTTAAGCCTGTGTAGGGATCTGTTGTATTTATTTTTAACAGAAAAAGATTAGTTTGTTTATTTATTTTTTGGTAGTTTGGTCATTTTTCTGTATTTTGTTACATTTTTGGGAATCTTGTTTCCATCCCGCACAGTAGGTGGCAGAATGAACATTAAATTGTGCAATCGCTAATATACCATAGAAGAAGAAAGAAAAAAAGACCAAGAACAAGATATAAAATTGTATTTTTTTGTGAAGAATCAACTTCAAGTGGGACACAATCATGAAGTGGAACGACATTTATTGGATATTTCAAACTTTTTTAACAAATCAAAAACTTAAAAATTGGGCATGCAAAATTATTCAGCCCCCTTAAGTTAATACTTTGTAGTGCCACCTTTTGCTGCGATTACAGCTGTAAGTCGCTTGGGGTATGTCTCTATCAGTTTTGCACATGGAGAGACTGAAATTCTTTCCCATTCCTCCTTGCAAATCAGCTCGAGCTCAGTGAGGTTGGATGGAGAGCATTTGTGAACAGCAGTTTTCAGTTCTTTCCACAGATTCTCGATTGGATTCAGGTCTGGACTTTGACTTGGCCATTCTAACACCTGGATATGTTTATTTTTGAACCATTCCATTGTAGATTTTGCTTTATGTTTTGGATCATTGTCTTGTTGGAAGACAAATCTCCGTCCCAGTCTCAGGTCTTTTGCAGACTCCATCAGGTTTTCTTCCAGAATGGTCCTGTATTTGGCTCCATCCATCTTCCCATCAATTTTAACCATCTTCTCTGTCCCTGCTGAAGAAAATCAGGCCCAAACCATGATGCTGCCACCACCATGTTTGACAGTGGGGATGTTGTGGTCAGGGTGATGAGCTGTGTTGCTTTTACGCCAAACATAACGTTTTGCATTGTTGCCAAAAAGTTCAATTTTGGTTTCATCTGACAAAGTATTAAGTATTAACTTAAGGGGGCTGAATAATTTTGCACGCCCAATTTTTCAGTTTTTGATTTGTTAAAAAAGTTTGAAATATCCAATAAATGTCGTTCCACTTCATGATTGTGTCCCACTTGAAGTTGATTCTTCACAAAAAAATACAGTTTTATATCTTTATGTTTGAAGCCTGAAATGTGGCAAAAGGTCGCAAAGTTCAAGGGGGCCGAATACTTTCGCAAGGCACTGTAGCTATGTGTGTGGAAAACATTGAATGAAAGGTACTGTAAGACATTTTAACTTGTGGTTGTTTGTAACTCCACTCACTACTTCTAGCTGTATTGTTTGTTTGTGTTGTTGATCTTGAATCAATTGGTAGCTCGCTAGCACTCACTCATGTGGCTGCTACCACCAACATTAAAAACCCTATAATATGTTTTTCTAAGTAGTGTGAACGCTCAGGCAATGTTGAAAAGTCATCTTTAGACATGTTCTTTCTTAAATGTAGTTTTTTAATTGTCTTAAAATAAGCAGACAACAAGAGAATTGCTGTAAAAAAAAAAAAAAAGGTCAATTTTTTGTTGTGAGCCAACTTTTTTATTTTACCTTTATTTAACTAGGCAAGTCAGTTAAGAACAAATTCTTATTTTCAACGACAGCCTAGGAACAGTGGGTTAACTGCCTTGTTCAGGGGCAAAACAACATTTTTACCTTGTCAGCTCGGGGATTCGATCTTGCAACCTTTCGGTTACTCGTCCAACGCTCTAACCACTAGGCTACCTACCGCCCCACAATGTAGGTAACCACAGGATGTTTTCCCCACAGCCGGGCAGGGCCGTCACATTCTATCTTACACAAACTGGGACTATGGTTCAGTCAAGCTAGACATCCATAAAAAGACGAGGGAATCAGGAAACACCTTTACATTTTAACACGGATCTTCCGAGATACTTCGGCGATACGGATTGAATCCAGCCCTAAATATTCTCAGCTCTAATTGGTCTATTGTACACAGTCTGTTGGAAACAATGGTTCTTATTTTTGACCTGAGCCGTAGTGACTAATGTGCAACATAGGCCAATGATCGTTTGTTGTTGTTGTAATGTAAAGGATGAGAAGTCTAGTAGGCGTCTCAAACACACACCTTCACTTCCCTCCTAATCACTCCAGTGGCAGCTCTGGGGGGGGGGCAGTGCCCCTGTGACAACAATTTTGGACCCACTTGTGGCCCCCCTAAATGTGGAGTATGAAATCATTTTTACATAACTCATTTTTCTTATCGTTTTTTTTTTACATCCTTTATTAGACAGTGACAACGATGATGATTATGAACATGGTCTTTTGCCTGCTAATGCCTGCAATGCAGTGAAGAAAACGATGACAACAATAACGTCTAATGTAACTGGCCCCTCTAACAGTACAACTGGCCCCAGCTTGCCCCCCCCCCCAGTTGAAATGGTCTAGAATCGCTGAATCACACTCCAATCGAAAGAGACAGAGGAGTAAACAGGCCTTCTCACCCCCCCTCTAATGTGATCAGATGAAGAGATGGAGTGGGGGATGAGAAGGAGGAGAGGGGGAGGAGTTAAGGTAGTGGTTGTCATAACCCCACTAGTCTCCATACAATAACAGCTATTCATTGATAAGGTGCAAACATATATTTGTATTTGTATTTATTATGGATCCCCATTAGATGCTGCCAAGGCAGCAGCTACTCTTCCTGGGGTCCAGCAAAATTAAGGCAGTTTATATCATTTTGAAAGCATTACAATACATTCACAGATTTCACAACACACTGTGTGCCCTCAGGCCCCTTCTCCACTACTACCACATATCTACTGCACAAAGTGTGTGTGTGTGTGTGTGTGTGTGTGTGTGTGTGTGTGTGTGTGTGTGTGTGTGTGTGTGTGTGTGTGTGTGTGTGTGTGTGTGTGTGTGTGTGTGTGTGTGTGTGTGTGTGTGTGTGTGTGTGTATGCATGTGTCTGCCTGCCCATGTTTGTGTTGCTTCACAGTCCCCACTGTTCCATAAGGTGCATTTTTATCGGTTTTAAATCTAATTTTACTGCTGGCATGAGTTACTTGATGTGGAATAGAGGTCCATGTAGTCATGACTATATGTAGTACTGTCCACCTCCTATTGTCTGTTCTGGACTTGGGGACTGTGAAGAGACCTCTGGTGGCATGTCTTGTGGGATATCCATGGGTGTGCCAATAGTTCAAACAGACGGCTCGGTGCATTCAACATGTCATTACCTCTCATAAATACAAGTGGTGATGAAGTCAATCTCTCCTCCACTTTGAGCCAGGAGAGATTGAAATGCATATTATTAATATTAGCTCTCTGTGTACATCCAAGGGTCAGCCGTGCTGCCCTGTTCTGAGACAATAGCATTTTTCCTAAGTCCCTTTTGTGGCACCTGACCACACAACTGAACAGTAGTCCAGGAGTGACAAAACTAGGGCTTGTAGGATCTGCCTTGTTTATAGTGCTGTTAAATCAAATCAAACTTTATTTGTCACATACGCCGAATTCAACAAGTGTAGACTTTACTGTGAAATGCTTACTTACAAGCCCTTAACCAACAGTGCAGTTCAAGAAGAGGCTATATACAGGGGGTACCGGTACCAAGTCAGTGTGCGAGTGTACATGTTAGAGGTAATTTGTACATGTAGGTGGGGGTGAAGTGACTATGCATAGATAATAAACAGCCAGTAGCAGCAGTGTACAAAAGGGACAATGTAAATTGTCTGGTGGCGATTATATGAATTGTTCAGCAGTCTAATGGTTTGGGGGTAGAAGCTGTTGAGGAGCCTTTTGGTCCTAGACTTGGTGCTCTGGTACCGCTTACCATGCGGCAGCAGAGAAAACAGTCTATAACTTGGGTGACTGGAGTCTCTGACAATTTTATGGGCTTTCCTCTGACACCGCCTGTTATATAGGTCCTGGATGGCAGGAAACTTGGCCCCAGTGATGTACTGGGCCGTTCGCACTACCCTCTGTGGCGCCTTACTGTCAGATACCGAGCAGTTGCCATAGCAGGCGGTGATGCAACCGATCAGGATGAAACCTTTGAGGATCTGGGGACCCATGACAAAGCCTTTCAGTCTCCTGAGGGGGAAAAGGTGTTGTCGTTCCCTCTTCACAACTGTCTTGGTATGTTTGGACCATAATAGTTCGTTGGTGATGTGCCCTCTTCACAACTGTCTTGGTATGTTTGGACCATAATAGTTCGTTGGTGATGTGCCCTCTTCATGACTGTCTTGGTGTGTTTGGACCATGATAGTTTGTTGGTGATGTGCCCTCTTCACGACTGTCTTGGTATGTTTGGACCATGATAGTTTGTTGGTGATGTGTCCTCTTCACAACTGTCTTGGTATGTTTGGACCATAATAGTTCGTTGGTGATGTGCCCTCTTCATGACTGTCTTGGTGTGTTTGGACCATGATAGTTTGTTGGTGATGTGTCCTCTTCACGACTGTCTTGGTATGTTTGGACCATGATAGTTTGTTGGTGATGTGCCCTCTTCATGACTGTCTTGGTATGTTTGGACCATGATAGTTTGTTGGTGATGTGTCCTCTTCATGACTGTCTTGGTATGTTTGGACCATGATAGTTTGTTGGTGATGTGCCCTCTTCATGACTGTCTTGGTGTGTTTGGACCATGATAGTTTGTTGGTGATGTGTCCTCTTCATGACTGTCTTGGTATGTTTGGACCATGATAGTTTGTTGGTGATGTGCCCTCTTCATGACTGTCTTGGTATGTTTGGACCATAATAGTTTGTTGGTGATGTGCCCTCTTCACGACTGTCTTGGTATGTTTGGACCATGATAGTTTGTTGGTGATGTGTCCTCTTCACGACTGTCTTGGTATGTTTGGGCCATGATAGTTTGTTGGTGATGTGTCCTCTTCATGACTGTCTTGGTATGTTTGGACCATGATAGTTTGTTGGTGATGTGTCCTCTTCATGACTGTCTTGGTATGTTTGGACCATGATAGATTGTTGGTGATGTGACGACCCTCCCACTCTGTCTGCCGTATTCTGTCTTTGTTCTTGTTTCCTTGTTAGGATACCGGTGGGCGGAGTTGGGGAGGGTCGTCAGCTACATGGGAAACACCTGGGCCAGGTGTGTCCCAGGATAAATAGACCTCTTCCACATTCTTGGATGAGACTCTCTCCATGCAGACACCATTGTAGATTGTGTTGTGGTTCTTGGTGGCCTTTTGTTTGTTTGCTTTGGCACCTTTCAACACCCTGCATTATCACATTCATGCAAACCACTCACTTACACTACTGAGTACTGATTACATACACCATTGTATATTTTCCTTAGATGCTTTAGTTAATAAATATATATTTTGTTACTCCTTATCTCCACGTTGTCTCCCTTTGTTACGGGCTTTGAGCCGGTTCGTGGTTGGTATGTTTGGACCATCATAGTTTGTTGGTGATGTGTCCTCTTCACGACTGTCTTGGTATGTTTGGATCATGATAGTTCGTTGGTGATGTGTCCTCTTCATGACTGTCTTGGTATGTTTGGACCATGATAGTTTGTTGGTGATGTGACGACCGTTCCACGTCTCATTGAAAGACGAGAGCGCGCTGAAGAAATAGAAACTGTTCCCAGATCCATAGCTGGTTGGGAAGGGTGGGGGCGATGATGTCAAAGTTGGAGCAACTTTCTTAGGAGAGAGAGAGAGTTTGGGAGAATGGCTGCCCTGTGAGTTCTGCTTTACATACAGACATAATTCGAACGGTTTTAGAAGCTTTAGAGTGTTTTCTATTCAATAATATTATATTATAATTATAATATTATATTATATGCATATATTAGCAATTTTTGACAGTTTTTTTTAAGTTTACTTTGGGAACACAATTCATCCAAAGGGGGCAGTATTTCCCATAGCCCCATCAGGTTTTAAAAACAGAAATACCTTACATGCATAAATATTCAGAACCTTTGCTATGAGACTCATACAGGTACATCCTGTTTCCATTGATCATCCTTCAGATGTTTCTACAACTTGATTGGAGTCCACCTCTGGTAAATTCAATTGATTGGACATAATCTGTCTACATAAGCTCCGACAGTTGACAGAGAAAAAACCAAGCCATGTGGTCAAAGGAATTGTCCGTAGAGATCCGAGACAGGATTGTATCGAGGCACAGATCTGGAGAAGGGTACCAAAAAATGTCTGCAGCATTGAAGGTCCCCAAGAACGCAGTGGACTGCATCATTCTTAAACGGAAGAAGTTTGGAACCACCAAGACTCTTCCTAAGGCTGGCCATCTGGCCAAACTGAGCAATCCGGGGGAGAAGGGCCTTTGTCAGGGAGGTGACCAAGAACCGGATGGTCACTCTGACAGAGCTCCAGAGTTCCACTGTGGAGATGTGAGAAACTTCCAGAAGGACAACCATCTCTGCAGCACTCCACCAATCAGACCTTTATGGCCAGATGGAGCCCCTCCTCAGTAAAAGGCACATGACAGCTCACTTGAAGTTTGCCAAAAGGCACCAAAAGACTCTTAGACAATGAGAAACAAGATTTTCTGGTCTGATGAAACCAAGATTGAACCCTTTGGCCTGAATGACAAGCGTCACGTCTGGAGGAAACCAAGCACCATCCCTACTGTGAAGCATGGTGGGGGCAGCATCATGCTGTGGGGATGTTTTGTCAGTGGCAGGGACTGGTAGACTAGTCAGTATCGAGGTAAAGGTGAACTGAGCAAAGTACAGAGAGATCCTTGATGAAAACCTGCTCCAGAGCACTCAGGACCTCAGACTGAAGGTTTACCTTCCAACAGGACAATGACCCTAAGCAGACAGCAAAGACAATGCAGGAGTGGCTTCGGGACAAGTCTCTGAATGTGGCCTAGACAGAGCCCGGACTTGAACCCCATCGAACATCTCTGGAAAAACCTGAAAATCGCTGTGCAGTGATGCTCCCCATCCAACCTGACAGAGCTTGAGAGGATCTGCAAAGAAGAATGGAAGAAACTCCCCAAATACAGGCATGGCAAGCTTGTCGCGTCATACCTAACAAGACTCGAGGTTGTAATCGCTGCCAACGGTGCTTCAACAAAGTACTAAGTAAAGGGTCGGAATATGTAAACGTCATGTTTTTGCGTTTTCAGTATGGGGTATTGTGTGTAGATTGATGAGGGGAAAAAAGCTATTTAATTAATTTTAGAGTCGGGCTGTAACGTAACAAAATGTGGAAAATGTCAAGGGGTCTGAATACTTTCTAAATGCACTGCATAGTGTCCTACTCCCACTACACACACACTCTCTCCTTCCTGCTTCCCTGGATGGAGGAAGAAATTATTCTAGACTGTTATAGTTCTAATTGATGGGAGAAGTGCAAGGATGAACAGTACTTTGCTAAATTGTGTACGTGTGTGTGTAGTATTTATGTGCTTCTCAGTGTGTGGCTTTTCAAATCCATTCACCCTAGCTCTTACCCCCTGTCCCCTCTCCTTTTATCCCAAACCCAGACTCGGTACCAAGTCAGTGTGCGGGTGTACAGGTTAGAGGTAATTTGTACATGTATGTGGGGGTCTTATGCAGCAGTCTTATGGCTTGGGGGTAGAAGCTGTTAAGGAGCCTTTTGGTCCTAGACTTGGTGCTCCAGTACCACTTGCCATGCGGTAGCAGAGACAACAGTCTATGACTTGGGTGACTGGAGTCTCTGACAATATTTTGGGCTTTCCTCTGACACGCCTGGTATAGAGGTCCTGGATGGCAGGAAGCTTGGCCCCAGTGATGTACTGGGCCGTACACACTACCCTCTGTAGCGCCTTACGGTCAGATGCTGAGCAGTTGCCATACCAGGTGGTGATGCAACCAGTCAGGATGCTCTCAATGGTGCAGCTGTAGACCTTTTTAAGGATCTGGTAACCCATGACAAATCTTTTTAGTCTCCTGAGGGGGAAAGGGTGTTGTCATGCCATCTTCACGACTGTCTTGGTATGTTTGGACCATGATAGTTCATTGGTGATGTGGACACCAAGGGACTTGAAACTCTCGACCTGCTCCACTACATCCCCGTCGATGTTAATGGGTAGAGCAGCGTTTTATTATGGACACACTTCTCCCCATCTTAGCTACTGTTGTATCAATATGTTTTGAGCATGACAGTTTTACAATCCAGGGTTACTTCAAGCAGTTTAGTCACCTCAACTTGCTCAATTTCCACATTAGTTTTACAAGATTTAGTTGAGGTTTAGGGTTTAGTGAATTATTTGTCACAAATACAATGCTTTTAGTTTTAAAAATATTTAGGACTAACCTATTCCTTGCCACCCACTCTGAAACTAACTGCAACTCTTTAAGCTATAGTAGCTGACATGTATAGTGTTGAGTTATCCACATACATAGACACACTGGCTTTACTGAAAGCCTGAAGGCATGCCTGAAGGCAAGCCTGAAGGCATGTCTTAGTAAAGATTGAAAAAAGGTATGGGCCTTGAAAGCTACCCTGGGGAATTCCTGATTCTACCTGGAATATGTTGGAAAGTCCTCTATTAAAGAACACCCTCGGTGTTCTGTTAGACAGGTAACTCTTTATCCAAAATATAGCCGGGGGGTGTAAAGCCATAACACACATGTTTTTCCAGCAAACTATGTTTGATAATGTCAAAAGCCGCACTGAAGTCTAACAAACAGCCCCCACACTCTTTTTATCATAATTGCTCTCAGCCAATCATCAGTCAGTTGTGTAAGTGCTGTGCTTATTGAATGTCCCTCAATATAAGCATGCTGAAAGTTTGTTGTCAATTTCTTTACTGTAAAATAGCATCATATCTGGTCAAACACCATTTGTGCCAAAAGTCTTGGTCGGCTATTTGAGCCAGTAAACGGGACTTTACTATTCTTCCCTCCAGACCTGGGGGCACGCACTTTCTAGTAGGCTTAAATATAAAATATGGCCAATAGGAGTGTCAATATCATCAGTTATTTTCCTCAGTAATTTCCATCCAAGTTGTCAGACCATAGTGGCTTGTCATTGGTGATAGACAACAATCATTTTTTTCACCTTTTCCACACTCACTTTATGCTTGTCTTTCATAATTTGTCCAGATATACTTGGATGTGTAGTGTTAATGTTTGTTACTGGCATGTCATGCCTAAGTTTGCTAATCTTGCCAATTAAAAAATCATTAAAGTAGTTGGCAATATCAGTTGGTTTTGTGATGAATGAGACATCTGATTCAATGACTGATGGAGCTGAGTTAGCTTTTTTCCCCCAAATGTCATTTAAGGTGCTCAAAAGCACAGTGTCATATCATACCACACCACATCATATCACATCATATCACACCAGGGTTACTGGTTATCATATATGATATGGTGAGATGTGGTGTGGTATGATGTGGTGTGGTGTGTTATGATGTGGTGTGGTATGATGTGGTGTGGTATGATGTGGTGTGGTGTGATATGATGTGGTGTGGTGTGATGTGGTGTGGTGTGGTGTGGTGTGGTATGATGTGGTGTGGTGTGGTATGATGTGGTGTGGTATGATGTGGTGTGGTATGATGTGGTGTGGTATGATGTGGTGTGGTGTGATATGGTGTGGTGTGGTATGGTATGATATGGTATGATGCGGTGTGGTATGATGTGGTGTGGTGTGGTATGATGTGGTGTGGTATGATATGATGTGGTGTGGTATGATGTGGTGTGGTATGATGTGGTGTGGTATGATGTGGTGTGGTATGATGTGGTGTGATATGATGTGGTGTGATATGATGTGGTGTGATATGATGTGGTGTGATATGATGTGGTGTGATATGATGTGGTGTGGTGTGGTATGGTGTGGTGTGGTATGATGTGGTGTGGTATGATGTGGTGATGTGGTATGATGTGGTGTGGTATGATGTGGTGTGGTATGGTATGGTGTGGTATTATGTGGTGTGATATGGTATGGTGTGGTGTGATATAATGTGGTGTGATATGATGTGGTGTGGTATGGTGTGGTGTGGTATGGTGTGGTGTGATATGTTATGGTGTGGTTTGATATAATGTGGTGTGATATGATGTGCTGTGCTGTGATATGATGTGGTGTGGTATGGTGTGGTGTGGTGTGATGTGGTGTGATGTGGTATGATATGATGTGGTGTGGTGTGGTGTGATGTGGTGTGATATGATGTGGTGTGATATGATGTGGTGTGGTGTGGTATGGTGTGGTGTGGTGTGATGTGGTGTGGTGTGATGTGGTGTGGTGTGGTGTGATGTGATGTGTGATGTGGTGTGGTATGATGTGGTATGGTGTGGTGTGATGTGGTGTGGTGTGATGTGGTGTGGTGTGGTGTGGTATGATGTGGTATGGTGTGATATGATGTGGTGTGGTATGATGTGGTATGATGTGGTATGGTGGGATGTGGTGTGGTGTGGTGTGTTATGATGTGGTGTGATATGGTATGATGTGGTGTGATATTGTGTGATGTGGTGTGATATGATATGGTGTGGTATGGTGTGGTGTGGTATGATGTGGTATGGTGTGATATGATGTGGTGTGGTATGATGTGGTATGATGTGGTATGGTGGGATGTGGTGTGGTGTGGTGTGTTATGATGTGGTGTGATATGGTATGATGTGGTGTGATATTGTGTGATGTGGTGTGATATGATATGGTGTGGTATGGTGTGGTGTGGTATGATGTGGTGTGATATGATGTGGTGTGTGATATGGTGTGGTGTGGTATGATATGGTGTGATGTGATGTGATGTGGTATGATATGGTATGATGTGATGTGGTGTGATGTGGTGTGGTATGATGTGGTGTGGTGTGATGTGGTATGATATGATGTGGTGTGGTGTGGTGTGGTGTGATATGATGTGGTGTGGTGTGGTGTGGTGTGGTATGATGTGGTGTGGTGTGGTATGATGTGGTGTGGTATGATGTGGTGTGGTGTGGTATGATGTGGTGTGGTGTGGTATGATGTGGTGTGGTATGATGTGGTGTGGTATGATGTGGTGTGGTATGATGTGGTGTGGTATGATGTGGTGTGGTATGATGTGGTGTGGTATGATGTGGTGTGGTGTGATATGGTGTGGTGTGGTATGGTATGATATGGTATGATGCGGTGTGGTATGATGTGGTGTGGTGTGGTATGATGTGGTGTGGTATGATGTGGTGTGGTATGATGTGGTGTGGTATGATGTGGTGTGGTATGATGTGGTGTGGTATGATGTGGTGTGGTGTGATATGGTGTGGTGTGGTATGGTATGATGTGGTGTGGTGTGATATGATGTGGTGTGGTGTGGTGTGGTGTGATATGATGTGGTATGATATGATGTGGTGTGGTGTGATGTGGTGTGGTGTGGTATGATATGATGTGGTATGGTGTGGTGTGATATGATGTGGTGTGGTGTGATATGATGTGGTGTGATATGATGTGGTGTGATATGATGTGGTGTGGTATGATGTGGTGTGATATGATGTGGTGTGGTATGATGTGGTGTGGTATGATGTGGTGTGATATGATGTGGTGTGATATGATGTGGTGTGATATGATGTGGTGTGATATGATGTGGTGTGATATGATGTGGTGTGATATGATGTGGTGTGGTGTGGTATGGTGTGGTGTGGTATGATGTGGTGTGGTATGATGTGGTGATGTGGTATGATGTGGTGTGGTATGATGTGGTGTGGTATGGTATGGTGTGGTATTATGTGGTGTGATATGGTATGGTGTGGTGTGATATAATGTGGTGTGATATGATGTGGTGTGGTATGGTGTGGTGTGGTATGGTGTGGTGTGATATGTTATGGTGTGGTGTGATATAATGTGGTGTGATATGATGTGCTGTGATATGATGTGGTGTGGTATGGTGTGGTGTGGTGTGATGTGGTGTGATGTGGTATGATATGATGTGGTGTGGTGTGGTGTGATGTGGTGTGATATGATGTGGTGTGATATGATGTGGTGTGGTGTGGTATGGTGTGGTGTGGTGTGATGTGGTGTGGTGTGATGTGGTGTGGTGTGATGTGATGTGTGATGTGGTGTGGTATGATGTGGTATGGTGTGATGTGGTGTGGTGTGGTGTGATGTGGTGTGGTGTGGTATGATGTGGTATGGTGTGATATGATGTGGTGTGGTATGATGTGGTATGATGTGGTATGGTATGATGTGGTGTGGTGTGGTGTGTTATGATGTGGTGTGATATGGTATGATGTGGTGTGATATTGTGTGATGTGGTGTGATATGATATGGTGTGGTATGGTGTGGTGTGGTATGATGTGGTGTGATATGATGTGGTGTGTGATATGGTGTGGTGTGGTATGATATGGTGTGATGTGATGTGATGTGGTATGATATGGTATGATGTGATGTGGTGTGATGTGGTATGATGTGGTGTGGTGTGATGTGGTATGATATGATGTGGTGTGGTGTGGTGTGATATGATGTGGTGTGGTGTGGTGTGGTGTGGTATGATGTGGTGTGGTGTGGTATGATGTGGTGTGGTATGATGTGGTGTGGTGTGGTATGATGTGGTGTGGTATGATATGATGTGGTGTGGTGTGGTATGATGTGGTGTGGTGTGGTATGATGTGGTGTGGTATGATATGATGTGGTGTGGTATGATGTGGTGTGGTTTGATGTGGTGTGGTATGATGTGGTGTGGTATGATGTGGTGTGGTATGATGTGGTGTGGTATGATGTGGTGTGATGTGGTGTGGTATGGTATGATATGGTATGATGCGGTGTGGTATGATGTGGTGTGGTGTGGTATGATGTGGTATGATATGATGTGGTGTGGTATGATGTGGTGTGGTATGATGTGGTGTGGTATGATGTGGTGTGGTATGATGTGGTGTGGTATGATGTGGTGTGGTATGATGTGGTGTGGTGTGATATGGTGTGGTGTGGTATGGTATGATGTGGTGTGGTGTGATATGATGTGGTGTGGTGTGGTGTGGTGTGATATGATGTGGTATGATATGATGTGGTGTGGTGTGGTGTGATGTGGTGTGGTGTGGTATGATATGATGTGGTATGGTGTGGTGTGATATGATGTGGTGTGGTGTGATATGATGTGGTGTGATATGATGTGGTGTGATATGATGTGGTGTGGTATGATGTGGTGTGATATGATGTGGTGTGGTATGATGTGGTGTGGTATGATGTGGTGTGATATGATGTGGTGTGATATGATGTGGTGTGATATGATGTGGTGTGGTATGGTGTGGTGTGATATGATGTGGTGTGATATGGTGTGGTGTGATATGATGTGGTGTGATATGATGTGGTGTGATATGATGTGGTGTGATATGATGTGGTGTGGTGTGGTGTGGTATGGTGTGGTGTGGTATGATGTGGTGATGTGGTATGATGTGGTGTGGTATGATGTGGTGTGGTATGGTATGGTGTGGTATTATGTGGTGTGATATGGTATGGTGTGGTGTGATATAATGTGGTGTGATATGATGTGGTGTGGTATGGTGTGGTGTGGTATGGTGTGGTGTGATATGTTATGGTGTGGTGTGATATAATGTGGTGTGATATGATGTGGTGTGATATGATGTGGTGTGGTATGGTGTGGTGTGGTGTGATGTGGTGTGATGTGGTATGATATGATGTGGTGTGGTGTGGTGTGATGTGGTGTGATATGATGTGGTGTGATATGATGTGGTGTGGTGTGGTATGGTGTGGTGTGGTGTGGTGTGATGTGGTGTGGTGTGATGTGGTGTGGTGTGGTGTGATGTGATGTGTGATGTGGTGTGGTATGATGTGGTATGGTGTGGTGTGATGTGGTGTGGTGTGGTGTGATGTGGTGTGGTGTGGTGTGGTATGATGTGGTATGGTGTGATATGATGTGGTGTGGTATGATGTGGTATGATGTGGTATGGTATGATGTGTTATGATGTGGTGTGATATGGTATGATGTGGTGTGATATTGTGTGATGTGGTGTGGTGTGATGTGGTATGATATGATGTGGTGTGGTGTGGTGTGGTGTGATATGATGTGGTATGATATGATGTGGTGTGGTGTGGTGTGGTGTTATGTGGTGTGGTGTGGTATGATATGATGTGGTATGGTGTGGTGTGATATGATGTGGTGTGGTGTGATATGATGTGGTGTGATATGATGTGGTGTGATATGATGTGGTGTGGTATGATGTGGTGTGATATGATGTGGTGTGGTATGATGTGGTGTGGTATGATGTGGTGTGATATGATGTGGTGTGGTATGATGTGGTGTGGTATGATGTGGTGTGATATGATGTGGTGTGATATGATGTGGTGTGGTATGATGTGGTGTGGTATGATGTGGTGTGATATGATGTGGTGTGATATGATGTGGTGTGGTATGGTGTGGTGTGATATGATGTGGTGTGATATGATGTGGTGTGATATGATGTGCTGTGATATGATGTGGTGTGGTATGGTGTGGTGTGGTATGATGTGGTGATGTGGTATGATGTGGTGTGGTATGATGTGGTGTGGTATGGTATGGTGTGGTATTATGTGGTGTGATATGGTATGGTGTGGTGTGATATAATGTGGTGTGATATGATGTGGTGTGGTATGGTGTGGTGTGGTATGGTGTGGTGTGATATGTTATGGTGTGGTGTGATATAATGTGGTGTGATATGATGTGGTGTGATATGATGTGGTGTGGTATGATGTGGTGTGGTGTGGTGTGATGTGGTATGATATGATGTGGTGTGGTGTGATGTGGTGTGATATGATGTGGTGTGATATGATGTGGTGTGGTATGGTGTGGTGTGGTGTGGTGTGATATGATGTGGTGTGATATGATGTGGTGTGGTGTGGTGTGGTGTGGTATGGTGTGGTGTGGTGTGATGTGGTGTGATATGATGTGGTGTGATATGATGTGGTGTGGTGTGTTATGATGTGGTGTGATATGATGTGGTGTGGTGTGATGTGGTGTGGTATGGTGTGGTATGGTATGATGTGGTGTGGTATGATGTGGTATGGTGTGATATGGTGTGGTGTGATATGATGTGGTGTGGTATGGTATGGTATGATGTGGTGTGATGTGGTGTGATGTGGTATGGTGTGGTATGATGTGGTATGGTGTGGTGTGCTGTGGTGTGGTGTGATGTGGTGTGGTGTGGTGTGATGTGGTGTGGTGTGATGTGGTGTGGTGTGGTATGATGTGGTATGGTGTGGTGTGATGTGGTGTGGTGTGATGTGGTGTGGTGTGGTGTGGTGTGATGTGGTGTGGTATGATGTGGTATGGTGTGGTGTGATGTGGTGTGGTGTGGTGTGGTGTGATGTGGTGTGGTTTGGTGTGATGTGGTGTGGTGTGGTGTGATGTGATGTGTGATGTGGTGTGGTATGATGTGGTATGGTGTGGTGTGATGTGGTGTGGTGTGGTGTGATGTGGTGTGGTGTGGTGTGGTATGATGTGGTATGGTGTGATATGATGTGGTGTGGTATGATGTGGTATGATGTGGTATGATATGATGTGTTATGATGTGGTGTGATATGGTATGATGTGGTGTGATATTGTGTGATGTGGTGTGATATGATATGGTGTGGTATGGTGTGGTGTGGTATGATGTGGTGTGATATGATGTGGTGTGTGATATGGTGTGGTGTGGTATGATATGGTGTGATGTGATGTGATGTGGTATGATATGGTATGATGTGATGTGGTGTGATGTGGTGTGGTATGATGTGGTGTGGTGTGATGTGGTATGATATGATGTGGTGTGGTGTGGTGTGGTGTGATATGATGTGGTATGATATGATGTGGTGTGGTGTGGTGTGGTGTGATGTGGTGTGGTGTGGTATGATATGATGTGGTGTGGTGTGATATGATGTGGTGTGGTGTGATATGATGTGGTGTGATATGATGTGGTGTGATATGATGTGGTGTGGTATGATGTGGTGTGATATGATGTGGTGTGGTATGATGTGGTGTGATATGATGTGGTGTGATATGATGTGGTGTGGTATGATGTGGTGTGATATGATGTGGTGTGGTATGATGTGGTGTGGTATGATGTGGTGTGATATGATGTGGTGTGATATGATGTGGTGTGGTATGGTGTGGTATGGTATGATGTGGTGTGGTATGATGTGGTATGGTGTGATATGGTGTGGTGTGATATGATGTGGTGTGGTATGGTATGGTATGATGTGGTGTGATGTGGTGTGATGTGGTATGGTGTGGTATGATGTGGTATGGTGTGGTGTGATGTGGTGTGATGTGGTGTGGTGTGATGTGGTGTGGTGTGGTATGATGTGGTATGGTGTGGTGTGATGTGGTGTGATGTGGTGTGGTGTGGTGTGGTGTGATGTGGTGTGATGTGGTGTGGTATGATGTGGTATGGTGTGGTGTGATGTGGTGTGGTGTGGTGTGATGTGGTGTGGTGTGGTGTGGTATGATGTGGTGTGATATGATGTGGTTTGATATGATGTGGTGTGATATGATGTGGTGTGGTATGGTGTGGTGTGGTATGATGTGGTGATGTGGTATGATGTGGTGTGGTATGATGTGGTGTGGTATGGTATGGTGTGGTATTATGTGGTGTGATATGGTATGGTGTGGTGTGATATAATGTGGTGTGATATGATGTGGTGTGGTATGGTGTGGTGTGGTATGGTGTGGTGTGATATGTTATGGTGTGGTGTGATATAATGTGGTGTGATATGATGTGGTGTGATATGATGTGGTGTGGTATTGTGTGGTGTGGTATGATGTGGTGTGATGTGGTGTGATGTGGTATGATATGATGTGGTGCGGTGTGATGTGGTGTGATATGATGTGGTGTGATATGATGTGGTGTGGTGTGGTATGGTGTGGTGTGGTGTGGTGTGATATGATGTGGTGTGATATGATGTGGTGTGGTGTGGTGTGGTATGGTGTGGTGTGGTGTGATGTGGTGTGATATGATGTGGTGTGATATGATGTGGTGTGGTGTGGTGTGATATGATGTGGTGTGGTGTGGTGTGGTGTGGTGTGATATGATGTGGTGTGATATGATGTGGTGTGATATGATGTGGTGTGGTGTGTTATGATGTGGTGTGATATGATGTGGTGTGGTATGATATGATGTGGTGTGGTGTGGTATGATGTGGTGTGGTGTGGTATGATGTGGTGTGGTATGATATGATGTGGTGTGGTATGATGTGGTGTGGTATGATGTGGTGTGGTATGATGTGGTGTGGTATGATGTGGTGTGGTATGATGTGGTGTGGTATGATGTGGTGTGATATGGTGTGGTGTGGTATGGTATGATATGGTATGATGCGGTGTGGTATGATGTGGTGTGGTGTGGTATGATGTGGTGTGGTATGATATGATGTGGTGTGGTATGATGTGGTGTGGTATGATGTGGTGTGGTATGATGTGGTGTGGTATGATGTGGTGTGGTAAGATGTGGTGTGGTATGATGTGGTGTGGTATGATGTGGTGTGGTATGATGTGGTGTGGTATGATGTGGTGTGGTGTGATATGGTGTGGTGTGGTATGGTATGATGTGGTGTGGTGTGATATGATGTGGTGTGGTGTGGTGTGGTGTGATATGATGTGGTATGATATGATGTGGTGTGGTGTGGTGTGATGTGGTGTGGTGTGGTATGATATGATGTGGTATGGTGTGGTGTGATATGATGTGGTGTGGTGTGATATGATGTGGTGTGATATGACGTGGTGTGATATGATGTGGTGTGGTATGATGTGGTGTGATATGATGTGGTGTGGTATGATGTGGTGTGGTATGATGTGGTGTTATATGATGTGGTGTGATATGATGTGGTGTGATATGATGTGGTGTGGTATGGTGTGGTGTGATGTGATGTGGTGTGATATGATGTGGTGTGATATGATGTGGTGTGATATGATGTGGTGTGATATGATGTGGTGTGATATAATGTGGTATGGTGTGGTGTGGTATGATGTGGTGTGGTATGATGTGGTGATGTGGTATGATGTGGTGTGGTATGATGTGGTGTGGTATGGTATGGTGTGGTATTATGTGGTGTGATATGGTATGGTGTGGTGTGATATAATGTGGTGTGATATGATGTGGTGTGGTATGGTGTGGTGTGGTATGGTGTGGTGTGATATGTTATGGTGTGGTGTGATATAATGTGGTGTGATATGATGTGGTGTGATATGATGTGGTGTGGTATGGTGTGGTGTGGTGTGATGTGGTATGATATGATGTGGTGTGGTGTGGTGTGATGTGGTGTGATATGATGTGGTGTGGTATGGTGTGGTGTGGTGTGGTGTGATGTGGTGTGGTGTGATGTGGTGTGGTGTGATGTGATGTGTGATGTGGTGTGGTATGATGTGGTATGGTGTGGTGTGATGTGGTGTGGTGTGGTGTGATGTGGTGTGGTGTGGTGTGGTATGATGTGGTATGGTGTGATATGATGTGGTGTGGTATGATGTGGTATGGTATGATGTGGTGTGGTGTGGTGTGTTATGATGTGGTGTGATATGGTATGATGTGGTGTGATATTGTGTGATGTGGTGTGATATGATATGGTGTGGTATGGTGTGGTGTGGTATGATGTGGTGTGATATGATGTGGTGTGTGATATGGTGTGGTGTGGTATGATATGGTGTGATGTGATGTGATGTGGTATGATATGGTATGATGTGATGTGGTGTGATGTGGTGTGGTATGATGTGGTGTGATGTGGTATGATATGATGTGGTGTGGTGTGGTGTGGTGTGGTATGATATGATGTGGTGTGGTATGATGTGGTGTGGTATGATGTGGTGTGGTGTGGTATGATGTGGTGTGGTATGATATGATGTGGTGTGGTATGATGTGGTGTGGTATGATGTGGTGTGGTATGATGTGGTGTGGTATGATATGATGTGGTGTGGTGTGGTATGATGTGGTGTGGTGTGGTATGATGTGGTGTGGTATGATGTGGTGTGGTATGATGTGGTGTGGTATGATATGGTGTGGTATGATGTGGTGTGGTATGATGTGGTGTGGTGTGATATGGTGTGGTGTGGTATGGTATGATATGGTATGATGCGGTGTGGTATGATGTGGTGTGGTGTGGTATGATGTGGTGTGGTATCATATGATGTGGTGTGGTATGATGTGGTGTGGTATGATGTGGTGTGGTATGATGTGGTGTGGTATGATGTGGTGTGGTATGATGTGGTGTGGTGTGGTATGATGTGGTGTGGTATGATATGATGTGGTGTGGTATGATGTGGTGTGATATGATGTGGTGTGATATGATGTGCTGTGATATGATGTGGTGTGGTATGGTGTGGTGTGGTATTATGTGGTGTGGTATGATGTGGTGATGTGGTATGATGTGGTGTGGTATGATGTGGTGTGGTATGGTATGGTGTGGTATTATGTGGTGTGATATGGTATGGTGTGGTGTGATATAATGTGGTGTGATATGATGTGGTGTGGTATGGTGTGGTGTGGTATGGTGTGGTGTGATATGTTATGGTGTGGTGTGATATAATGTGGTGTGATATGATGTGGTGTGATATGATGTGGTGTGGTATGATGTGGTGTGGTGTGGTGTGATGTGGTATGATATGATGTGGTGTGGTGTGATGTGGTGTGATATGATGTGGTGTGATATGATGTGGTGTGGTGTGGTATGGTGTGGTGTGGTGTGTTGTGATGTGGTGTGATATGATGTGGTGTGGTGTGATGTGGTGTGTTATGGTGTGGTATGGTATGATGTGGTGTGGTATGATGTGGTATGGTGTGATATGGTGTGGTGTGATATGATGTGGTGTGGTATGGTATGGTATGATGTGGTGTGATGTGGTGTGATGTGGTATGGTGTGGTATGATGTGGTATGGTGTGGTGTGATGTGGTGTGGTGTGGTGTGGTGTGGTGTGATGTGGTGTGGTGTGATGTGGTGTGGTATGATGTGGTATGGTGTGGTGTGATGTGGTGTGGTGTGATGTGGTGTGGTGTGGTGTGGTGTGATGTGGTGTGATGTGGTGTGGTATGATGTGGTATGGTGTGGTGTGATGTGGTGTGGTGTGGTGTGGTGTGATGTGGTGTGGTTTGGTGTGATGTGGTGTGGTGTGGTGTGATGTGATGTGTGATGTGGTGTGGTATGATGTGGTATGGTGTGGTGTGATGTGGTGTGGTGTGATGTGGTGTGGTGTGGTGTGGTATGATGTGGTATGGTGTGATATGATGTGGTGTGGTATGATGTGGTATGATGTGGTATGGTATGATGTGTTATGATGTGGTGTGATATGGTATGATGTGGTGTGATATTGTGTGATGTGGTGTGATATGATATGGTGTGGTATGGTGTGGTGTGGTATGATGTGGTGTGATATGATGTGGTGTGTGATATGGTGTGGTGTGGTATGATATGGTGTGATGTGATGTGATGTGGTATGATATGGTATGATGTGATGTGGTGTGATGTGGTGTGGTATGATGTGGTGTGGTGTGATGTGGTATGATATGATGTGGTGTGGTGTGGTGTGATATGATGTGGTATGATATGATGTGGTGTGGTGTGGTGTGGTGTGATGTGGTGTGGTGTGGTATGATATGATGTGGTATGGTGTGGTGTGATATGATGTGGTGTGGTGTGATATGATGTGGTGTGATATGATGTGGTGTGATATGATGTGGTGTGGTATGATGTGGTGTGATATGATGTGGTGTGGTATGATGTGGTGTGATATGATGTGGTGTGATATGATGTGGTGTGGTATGATGTGGTGTGATATGATGTGGTGTGGTATGATGTGGTGTGGTATGATGTGGTGTGATATGATGTGGTGTGATATGATGTGGTGTGGTATGATGTGGTGTGGTATGATGTGGTGTGATATGATGTGGTGTGATATGATGTGGTGTGGTATGGTGTGGTGTGATATGATGTGGTGTGATATGATGTGGTGTGATATGATGTGCTGTGATATGATGTGGTGTGGTATGGTGTGGTGTGGTATGATGTGGTGTGGTATGATGTGGTGTGGTATGGTATGGTGTGGTATTATGTGGTGTGATATGGTATGGTGTGGTGTAATATAATGTGGTGTGATATGATGTGGTGTGGTATGGTGTGGTGTGGTATGGTGTGGTGTGATATGTTATGGTGTGGTGTGATATAATGTGGTGTGATATGATGTGGTGTGATATGATGTGGTGTGGTATGGTGTGGTGTGGTATGATGTGGTGTGGTGTGGTGTGATGTGGTATGATATGATGTGGTGTGGTGTGATGTGGTGTGATATGATGTGGTGTGATATGATGTGGTGTGGTGTGGTATGGTGTGGTGTGGTGTGGTGTGATATGATGTGGTGTGATATGATGTGGTGTGGTGTGGTGTGGTGTGGTATGGTGTGGTGTGGTGTGATGTGGTGTGATATGATGTGGTGTGATATGATGTGGTGTGGTGTGTTATGATGTGGTGTGATATGATGTGGTGTGGTGTGATGTGGTGTGGTATGGTGTGGTATGGTATGATGTGGTGTGGTATGATGTGGTATGGTGTGATATGGTGTGGTGTGATATGATGTGGTGTGGTATGGTATGGTATGATGTGGTGTGATGTGGTGTGGTGTGGTATGATGTGGTATGGTGTGGTGTGATGTGGTGTGGTGTGATGTGGTGTGGTGTGGTGTGGTGTGATGTGGTGTGATGTGGTGTGGTATGATGTGGTATGGTGTGGTGTGATGTGGTGTGGTGTGGTGTGGTGTGATGTGGTGTGGTGTGGTGTGGTATGATGTGGTGTGATATGATGTGGTGTGATATGATATGGTGTGATATGATGTGGTGTGGTATGGTGTGGTATGATGTGGTGATGTGGTATGATGTGGTGTGGTATGGTATGGTGTGGTATTATGTGGTGTGATATGGTATGGTGTGGTGTGATATAATGTGGTGTGATATGATGTGGTGTGGTATGGTGTGGTGTGGTATGGTGTGGTGTGATATGTTATGGTGTGGTGTGATATAATGTGGTGTGATATGATGTGGTGTTATATGATGTGGTGTGGTATGGTGTGGTGTGGTATGATGTGGTGTGATGTGGTGTGATGTGGTATGATATGATGTGGTGTGGTGTGATGTGGTGTGATATGATGTGGTGTGATATGATGTGGTGTGGTGTGGTATGGTGTGGTGTGGTGTGGTGTGATATGATGTGGTGTGATATGATGTGGTGTGGTGTGGTATGGTGTGGTGTGGTGTGATGTGGTGTGATATGATGTGGTGTGATATGATGTGGTGTGGTGTGGTATGGTGTGGTGTGGTGTGGTGTGATATGATGTGGTGTGGTGTGGTGTGGTGTGATATGATGTGGTGTGATATGATGTGGTGTGATATGATGTGGTGTGGTGTGTTATGATGTGGTGTGATATGATGTGGTGTGGTATGATATGATGTGGTGTGGTGTGGTATGATGTGGTGTGGTGTGGTATGATGTGGTGTGGTATGATATGATGTGGTGTGGTATGATGTGGTGTGGTATGATGTGGTGTGGTATGATGTGGTGTGGTATGATGTGGTGTGGTATGATGTGGTATGGTGTGATATGGTGTGGTGTGATATGATGTGGTGTGGTATGGTATGGTATGATGTGGTGTGATGTGGTGTGATGTGGTATGGTGTGGTATGATGTGGTATGGTGTGGTGTGATGTGGTGTGGTGTGGTGTGGTGTGATGTGGTGTGGTGTGATGTGGTGTGGTGTGGTATGATGTGGTATGGTGTGGTGTGATGTGGTGTGGTGTGGTGTGGTGTGGTGTGATGTGGTGTGATGTGGTGTGGTATGATGTGGTATGGTGTGGTGTGATGTGGTGTGGTGTGGTGTGGTGTGATGTGGTGTGGTGTGGTGTGGTATGATGTGGTGTGATATGATGTGGTGTGATATGATGTGGTGTGATATGATGTGGTGTGGTATGGTGTGGTATGATGTGGTGATGTGGTATGATGTGGTGTGGTATGATGTGGTGTGGTATGGTATGGTGTGGTATTATGTGGTGTGATATGGTATGGTGTGGTGTGATATAATGTGGTGTGATATGATGTGGTGTGGTATGGTGTGGTGTGGTATGGTGTGGTGTGATATGTTATGGTGTGGTGTGATATAATGTGGTGTGATATGATGTGGTGTTATATGATGTGGTGTGGTATGGTGTGGTGTGGTATGATGTGGTGTGATGTGGTGTGATGTGGTATGATATGATGTGGTGTGGTGTGATGTGGTGTGATATGATGTGGTGTGATATGATGTGGTGTGGTGTGGTATGGTGTGGTGTGGTGTGGTGTGATATGATGTGGTGTGATATGATGTGGTGTGGTGTGGTGTGGTGTGATGTGGTGTGATATGATGTGGTGTGATATGATGTGGTGTGGTGTGGTATGGTGTGGTGTGGTGTGGTGTGATATGATGTGGTGTGGTGTGGTGTGGTGTGATATGATGTGGTGTGATATGATGTGGTGTGATATGATGTGGTGTGGTGTGTTATGATGTGGTGTGATATGATGTGGTGTGGTATGATATGATGTGGTGTGGTGTGGTATGATGTGGTGTGGTGTGGTATGATGTGGTGTGGTATGATATGATGTGGTGTGGTATGATGTGGTGTGGTATGATGTGGTGTGGTATGATGTGGTGTGGTATGATGTGGTGTGGTATGATGTGGTGTGGTATGATGTGGTGTGGTGTGATATGGTGTGGTGTGGTATGGTATGATATGGTATGATGCGGTGTGGTATGATGTGGTGTGGTGTGGTATGATGTGGTGTGGTATGATATGATGTGGTGTGGTATGATGTGGTGTGGTATGATGTGGTGTGGTATGATGTGGTGTGGTATGATGTGGTGTGGTATGATGTGGTGTGGTGTGATATGGTGTGGTGTGGTATGGTATGATGTGGTGTGGTGTGATATGATGTGATGTGGTGTGGTGTGGTGTGATATGATGTGGTATGATATGATGTGGTGTGGTGTGGTGTGATGTGGTGTGGTGTGGTATGATATGATGTGGTATGGTGTGGTGTGATATGATGTGGTGTGGTGTGATATGATGTGGTGTGATATGATGTGGTGTGGTATGATGTGGTGTGATATGATGTGGTGTGGTATGATGTGGTGTGGTATGATGTGGTGTGATATGATGTGGTGTGATATGATGTGGTGTGATATGATGTGGTGTGGTATGGTGTGGTGTGATATGATGTGGTGTGATATGATGTGGTGTGATATGATGTGGTGTGATATGATGTGGTGTGATATGATGTGGTGTGATATGATGTGGTGTGGTGTGGTATGATGTGGTGTGATATGATGTGGTGTGGTATGATATGATGTGGTGTGGTGTGGTATGATGTGGTGTGGTATGATATGATGTGGTGTGGTATGATGTGGTGTGGTATGATGTGGTGTGGTATGATGTGGTGTGGTATGATGTGGTGTGGTATGATGTGGTGTGGTATGATGTGGTGTGGTGTGATATGGTGTGGTGTGGTATGGTATGATATGGTATGATGCGGTGTGGTATGATGTGGTGTGGTGTGGTATGATGTGGTGTGGTATGATATGATGTGGTGTGGTATGATGTGGTGTGGTATGATGTGGTGTGGTATGATGTGGTGTGGTATGATGTGGTGTGGTATGATGTGGTGTGGTATGATGTGGTGTGGTATGATGTGGTGTGGTGTGATATGGTGTGGTGTGGTATGGTATGATGTGGTGTGGTGTGATATGATGTGGTGTGGTGTGGTGTGGTGTGATATGATGTGGTATGATATGATGTGGTGTGGTGTGGTGTGATGTGGTGTGGTGTGGTATGATATGATGTGGTATGGTGTGGTGTGATATGATGTGGTGTGGTGTGATATGATGTGGTGTGATATGATGTGGTGTGATATGATGTGGTGTGGTATGATGTGGTGTGATATGATGTGGTGTGGTATGATGTGGTGTGGTATGATGTGGTGTGATATGATGTGGTGTGATATGATGTGGTGTGATATGATGTGGTGTGGTATGGTGTGGTGTGATATGATGTGGTGTGATATGATGTGGTGTGATATGATGTGGTGTGATATGATGTGGTGTGATATGATGTGGTGTGATATGATGTGGTGTGGTGTGGTATGATGTGGTGTGGTATGATGTGGTGATGTGGTATGATGTGGTGTGGTATGATGTGGTGTGGTATGGTATGGTGTGGTATTATGTGGTGTGATATGGTATGGTGTGGTGTGATATAATGTGGTGTGATATGATGTGGTGTGGTATGGTGTGGTGTGATATGTTATGGTGTGGTGTGATATAATGTGGTGTGATATGATGTGCTGTGATATGATGTGGTGTGGTATGGTGTGGTGTGGTATGATGTGGTGTGATGTGGTGTGATGTGGTATGATATGATGTGGTGTGGTGTGATGTGGTGTGATATGATGTGGTGTGATATGATGTGGTGTGGTGTGGTATGGTGTGGTGTGGTGTGGTGTGATATGATGTGGTGTGATATGATGTGGTGTGGTGTGGTGTGGTATGGTGTGGTGTGGTGTGATGTGGTGTGATATGATGTGGTGTGATATGATGTGGTGTGGTGTGGTATGGTGTGGTGTGGTGTGGTGTGATATGATGTGGTGTGGTGTGGTGTGGTGTGGTGTGGTGTGATATGATGTGGTGTGATATGATGTGGTGTGATATGATGTGGTGTGGTGTGTTATGATGTGGTGTGATATGATGTGGTGTGGTATGATATGATGTGGTGTGGTGTGGTATGATGTGGTGTGGTGTGGTATGATGTGGTGTGGTATGATATGATGTGGTGTGGTATGATGTGGTGTGGTATGATGTGGTGTGGTATGATGTGGTGTGGTATGATGTGGTGTGGTATGATGTGGTGTGGTATGATGTGGTGTGGTGTGATATGGTGTGGTGTGGTATGGTATGATATGGTATGATGCGGTGTGGTATGATGTGGTGTGGTGTGGTATGATGTGGTGTGGTATGATATGATGTGGTGTGGTATGATGTGGTGTGGTATGATGTGGTGTGGTATGATGTGGTGTGGTATGATGTGGTGTGGTATGATGTGGTGTGGTGTGATATGGTGTGGTGTGGTATGGTATGATGTGGTGTGGTGTGATATGATGTGGTGTGGTGTGGTGTGGTGTGATATGATGTGGTATGATATGATGTGGTGTGGTGTGGTGTGATGTGGTGTGGTGTGGTATGATATGATGTGGTATGGTGTGGTGTGATATGATGTGGTGTGGTGTGATATGATGTGGTGTGATATGATGTGGTGTGATATGATGTGGTGTGGTATGATGTGGTGTGATATGATGTGGTGTGGTATGATGTGGTGTGGTATGATGTGGTGTGATATGATGTGGTGTGATATGATGTGGTGTGATATGATGTGGTGTGGTATGGTGTGGTGTGATATGATGTGGTGTGATATGATGTGGTGTGATATGATGTGGTGTGATATGATGTGGTGTGATATGATGTGGTGTGATATGATGTGGTGTGGTGTGGTATGGTGTGGTGTGGTATGATGTGGTGTGGTATGATGTGGTGATGTGGTATGATGTGGTGTGGTATGATGTGGTGATGTGGTATGATGTGGTGTGGTATGATGTGGTGTGGTATGATGTGGTGTGGTATGGTATGGTGTGGTATTATGTGGTGTGATATGGTATGGTGTGGTGTGATATAATGTGGTGTGATATGATGTGGTGTGGTATGGTGTGGTGTGGTATGGTGTGGTGTGATATGTTATGGTGTGGTGTGATATAATGTGGTGTGATATGATGTGCTGTGATATGATGTGGTGTGGTATGGTGTGGTGTGGTGTGATGTGGTGTGATGTGGTATGATATGATGTGGTGTGGTGTGGTGTGATGTGGTGTGATATGATGTGGTGTGGTGTGGTATGGTGTGGTGTGGTGTGGTGTGATGTGGTGTGGTGTGATGTGGTGTGGTGTGGTGTGATGTGATGTGTGATGTGGTGTGGTATGATGTGGTATGGTGTGGTGTGATGTGGTGTGGTGTGGTGTGATGTGGTGTGGTGTGGTGTGGTATGATGTGGTATGGTGTGATATGATGTGGTGTGGTATGATGTGGTATGGTATGATGTGGTGTGGTGTGGTGTGTTATGATGTGGTGTGATATGGTATGATGTGGTGTGATATTGTGTGATGTGGTGTGATATGATATGGTGTGGTATGGTGTGGTGTGGTATGATGTGGTGTGATATGATGTGGTGTGTGATATGGTGTGGTGTGGTATGATATGGTGTGATGTGATGTGATGTGGTATGATATGGTATGATGTGATGTGGTGTGATGTGGTGTGGTATGATGTGGTGTGGTATGATGTGGTGTGGTATGATGTGGTGTGGTGTGGTATGATGTGGTGTGGTATGATATGATGTGGTGTGGTATGATGTGGTGTGGTATGATGTGGTGTGGTATGATGTGGTGTGGTATGATATGATGTGGTGTGGTGTGGTATGATGTGGTGTGGTGTGGTATGATGTGGTGTGGTATGATATGATGTGGTGTGGTATGATGTGGTGTGGTATGATGTGGTGTGGTATGATGTGGTGTGGTATGATGTGGTGTGGTATGATGTGGTGTGGTGTGATATGGTGTGGTGTGGTATGGTATGATATGGTATGATGCGGTGTGGTATGATGTGGTGTGGTGTGGTATGATGTGGTGTGGTATGATATGATGTGGTGTGGTATGATGTGGTGTGGTATGATGTGGTGTGGTATGATGTGGTGTGGTATGATGTGGTGTGGTATGATGTGGTGTGGTATGATGTGGTGTGTTATGATGTGGTGTGGTGTGATATGGTGTGGTGTGGTATGGTATGATGTGGTGTGGTGTGATATGATGTGGTGTGGTGTGGTGTGGTGTGATATGATGTGGTATGATATGATGTGGTGTGGTGTGGTGTGATGTGGTGTGGTGTGGTATGATATGATGTGGTATGGTGTGGTGTGATATGATGTGGTGTGGTGTGATATGATGTGGTGTGATATGATGTGGTGTGATATGATGTGGTGTGGTATGATGTGGTGTGATATGATGTGGTGTGGTATGATGTGGTGTGGTATGATGTGGTGTGATATGATGTGGTGTGATATGATGTGGTGTGATATGATGTGGTGTGGTGTGGTATGGTGTGGTGTGATATGATGTGGTGTGATATGATGTGGTGTGATATGATGTGGTGTGATATGATGTGGTGTGATATGATGTGGTGTGGTGTGGTATGGTGTGGTGTGGTATGATGTGGTGTGGTATGATGTGGTGATGTGGTATGATGTGGTGTGGTATGATGTGGTGTGGTATGGTATGGTGTGGTATTATGTGGTGTGATATGGTATGGTGTGGTGTGATATAATGTGGTGTGATATGATGACGTGTGGTATGGTGTGGTGTGGTATGGTGTGGTGTGATATGTTATGGTGTGGTGTGATATAATGTGGTGTGATATGATGTGCTGTGATATGATGTGGTGTGGTATGGTGTGGTGTGGTGTGATGTGGCGTGATGTGGTATGATATGATGTGGTGTGGTGTGGTGTGATGTGGTGTGATATGATGTGGTGTGGTGTGGTATGGTGTGGTGTGGTGTGGTGTGGTGTGATGTGGTGTGGTGTGATGTGGTGTGGTGTGGTGTGATGTGATGTGTGATGTGGTGTGGTATGATGTGGTATGGTGTGGTGTGATGTGGTGTGGTGTGGTGTGATGTGGTGTGGTGTGGTGTGGTATGATGTGGTATGGTGTGATATGATGTGGTGTGGTATGATGTGGTATGATGTGGTATGGTATGATGTGGTGTGGTATGATGTGGTGTGGTATGATATGATGTGGTGTGGTATGATGTGGTGTGGTATGATGTGGTGTGGTATGATGTGGTGTGGTATGATGTGGTGTGGTGTGATATGGTGTGGTGTGGTATGGTATGATATGGTATGATGCGGTGTGGTATGATGTGGTGTGGTGTGGTATGATGTGGTGTGGTATGATATGATGTGGTGTGGTATGATGTTGTGTGGTATGATGTGGTGTGGTATGATGTGGTGTGGTATGATGTGGTGTGGTATGATGTGGTGTGGTGTGATATGGTGTGGTGTGGTATGATGTGGTGTGGTGTGGTGTGGTGTGATATGATGTGGTATGATATGATGTGGTGTGGTGTGGTGTGATGTGGTGTGGTGTGGTATGATATGATGTGGTGTGGTGTGGTGTGATGTGGTGTGGTGTGGTATGATATGATGTGGTATGATGTGGTGTGATATGATGTGGTGTGGTATGATGTGGTGTGATATGATGTGGTGTGGTATGATGTGGTGTGGTATGATGTGGTGTGATATGATGTGGTGTGATATGATGTGGTTTGATATGATGTGGTGTGGTATGGTGTGGTGTGATATGATGTGGTGTGATATGATGTGGTGTGATATGATGTGGTGTGATATGATGTGGTGTGATATGATGTGGTGTGATATGATGTGGTGTGGTGTGGTATGGTGTGGTGTGGTATGATGTGGTGTGGTATGATGTGGTGATGTGATATGATGTGGTGTGGTATGATGTGGTGTGGTATGGTATGGTGTGGTATTATGTGGTGTGATATGGTATGGTGTGGTGTGATATAATGTGGTGTGATATGATGACGTGTGGTATGGTGTGGTGTGGTATGGTGTGGTGTGATATGTTATGGTGTGGTGTGATATAATGTGGTGTGATATGATGTGCTGTGATATGATGTGGTGTGGTATGGTGTGGTGTGGTGTGATGTGGTGTGATGTGGTATGATATGATGTGGTGTGGTGTGGTGTGATGTGGTGTGATATGATGTGGTGTGGTGTGGTGTGGTATGGTGTGGTGTGGTGTGGTGTGATGTGGTGTGGTGTGATGTGGTGTGGTGTGGTGTGATGTGATGTGTGATGTGGTGTGGTATGATGTGGTATGGTGTGTGTGATGTGGTGTGGTGTGGTGTGATGTGGTGTGGTGTGGTGTGGTATGATGTAGTATGGTGTGATATGATGTGGTGTGGTATGATGTGGTCTGATGTGGTATGGTATGATGTGGTGTGGTGTGTTATGATGTGGTGTGATTTGGTTTGTTGTGGTGTGTTATTGTGTGATGTGGTTTGATATGATATGGTGTGGTATGGTGTGGTGTGGTATGATGTGGTGTGATATGATGTGGTGTGTGATATGGTGTGGTGTGGTATGATATGATGATGTGATGTGGTATGATATGGTATGATGTGATGTGGTGTGATGTGGTGTGGTATGATGTGGTGTGGTGTGATGTGGTATGATATGATGTGGTGTGGTGTGGTGTGATATGATGTGGTGTGGTGTGTGTGGTATGATGTGGTGTGGTGTGGTATGATGTGTGTGGTATGATGTGGTGTGGTGTGGTATGATGTGGTGTGGTGTGGTGTGTTATGATGTGGTGTGTGATATGGTGTGGTGTGGTATGATATGGTGTGATGTGGTGTGATGTGGTGTGGTATGATGTGGTGTGGTGTGATGTGGTATGATATGATGTGGTGTGGTGTGGTGTGGTGTGATATGATGTGGTATGATATGATGATGTGGTGTGGTGTGGTGTGGTGTGATGTGGTGTGGTGTGGTATGATATGATGTGGTATGGTGTGGTGTGATATGATGTGGTGTGGTGTGATATGATGTGGTGTGATATGATGTGGTGTGATATGATGTGGTGTGGTATGATGTGGTGTGATATGATGTGGTGTGGTATGATGTGGTGTGGTATGATGTGGTGTGATATGATGTGGTGTGGTATGATGTGGTGTGGTATGATGTGGTGTGATATGATGTGGTGTGATATGATGTGGTGTGGTATGATGTGGTGTGGTATGATGTGGTGTGATATGATGTGGTGTGATATGATGTGGTGTGGTATGGTGTGGTGTGATATGATGTGGTGTGATATGGTATGGTGTGATGTGATGTGGTGTGATATGGTATGGTGTGGTGTGATATAATGTGGTGTGATATGATGTGGTGTGGTATGGTGTGGTGTGGTATGGTGTGGTGTGATATGTTATGGTGTGGTGTGATATAATGTGGTGTGATATGATGTGGTGTGATATGATGTGGTGTGGTATGGTGTGGTGTGGTATGATGTGGTGTGATGTGGTGTGATGTGGTATGATATGATGTGGTGTGGTGTGATGTGGTGTGATATGATGTGGTGTGATATGATGTGGTGTGGTGTGGTATGGTGTGGTGTGGTGTGGTGTGATATGATGTGGTGTGATATGATGTGGTGTGGTGTGGTGTGGTGTGGTATGGTGTGGTGTGGTGTGATGTGGTGTGATATGATGTGGTGTGATATGATGTGGTGTGGTGTGTTATGATGTGGTGTGATATGATGTGGTGTGGTGTGGTGTGATGTGGTGTGGTATGGTGTGGTATGGTATGATGTGGTGTGGTATGATGTGGTATGGTGTGATATGGTGTGGTGTGATATGATGTGGTGTGGTATGGTATGGTATGATGTGGTGTGATGTGGTGTGGTGTGGTGTGATGTGGTATGGTGTGGTATGATGTGGTATGGTGTGGTGTGATGTGGTGTGGTGTGATGTGGTGTGGTGTGGTGTGGTGTGGTGTGTTGTGGTGTGATGTGGTGTGGTGTGATGTGGTGTGGTGTGGTATGATGTGGTATGGTGTGGTGTGATGTGGTGTGGTGTGGTGTGATGTGGTGTGGTGTGGTGTGGTGTGGTGTGATGTGGTGTGATGTGGTGTGGTATGATGTGGTATGGTGTGGTGTGATGTGGTGTGGTGTGGTGTGGTGTGGTATGATGTGGTGTGATATGATGTGGTGTGATATGATGTGGTGTGATATGATGTGGTGTGGTATGGTGTGGTGTGGTATGATGTGGTGTGGTATGATGTGGTGATGTGGTATGATGTGGTGTGGTATGATGTGGTGTGGTATGGTATGGTGTGGTATTATGTGGTGTGATATGGTATGGTGTGGTGTGATATAATGTGGTGTGGTATGGTGTGGTGTGGTATGGTGTGGTGTGATATGTTATGGTGTGGTGTGATATAATGTGGTGTGATATGATGTGGTGTGATATGATGTGGTGTGGTATGGTGTGGTGTGGTATGATGTGGTGTGATGTGGTGTGATGTGGTATGATATGATGTGGTGTGGTGTGATGTGGTGTGATATGATGTGGTGTGATATGATGTGGTGTGGTTTGGTATGGTGTGGTGTGGTGTGGTGTGATATGATGTGGTGTGATATGATGTGGTGTGGTGTGGTGTGGTGTGGTGTGGTATGGTGTGGTGTGGTGTGATGTGGTGTGATATGATGTGGTGTGATATGATGTGGTGTGGTGTGGTATGGTGTGGTGTGGTGTGGTGTGGTGTGATATGATGTGGTGTGGTGTGATATGATGTGGTGTGATATGATGTGGTGTGATATGATGTGGTGTGATATGATGTGGTGTGGTGTGTTATGATGTGGTGTGATATGATGTGGTGTGATGTGGTGTGGTATGGTGTGGTATGGTATGATGTGGTGTGGTATGATGTGGTATGGTGTGATATGGTGTGGTGTGATATGATGTGGTGTGGTATGGTATGGTATGATGTGGTGTGATGTGATGTGGTGTGGTGTGGTGTGGTGTGGTATGGTGTGGTGTGGTGTGATGTGGTGTGATATGATGTGGTGTGATATGATGTGGTGTGGTGTGTTATGATGTGGTGTGATATGATGTGGTGTGGTGTGGTGTGATGTGGTGTGGTATGGTGTGGTATGGTATGATGTGGTGTGGTATGATGTGGTATGGTGTGATATGGTGTGGTGTGATATGATGTGGTGTGGTATGGTATGGTATGATGTGGTGTGATGTGGTGTGGTGTGGTGTGATGTGGTATGGTGTGGTATGATGTGGTATGGTGTGGTGTGATGTGGTGTGGTGTGATGTGGTGTGGTGTGGTGTGGTGTGGTGTGTTGTGGTGTGATGTGTGTGGTGTGATGTGGTGTGGTGTGGTATGATGTGGTATGGTGTGGTGTGATGTGGTGTGGTGTGGTGTGATGTGGTGTGGTGTGGTGTGGTGTGGTGTGATGTGGTGTGATGTGGTGTGGTATGATGTGGTATGGTGTGGTGTGATGTGGTGTGGTGTGGTGTGGTGTGGTATGATGTGGTGTGATATGATGTGGTGTGATATGATGTGGTGTGATATGATGTGGTGTGGTATGGTGTGGTGTGGTATGATGTGGTGTGGTATGATGTGGTGATGTGGTATGATGTGGTGTGGTATGATGTGGTGTGGTATGGTATGGTGTGGTATTATGTGGTGTGATATGGTATGGTGTGGTGTGATATAATGTGGTGTGGTATGGTGTGGTGTGGTATGGTGTGGTGTGATATGTTATGGTGTGGTGTGATATAATGTGGTGTGATATGATGTGGTGTGATATGATGTGGTGTGGTATGGTGTGGTGTGGTATGATGTGGTGTGATGTGGTGTGATGTGGTATGATATGATGTGGTGTGGTGTGATGTGGTGTGATATGATGTGGTGTGATATGATGTGGTGTGGTTTGGTATGGTGTGGTGTGGTGTGGTGTGATATGATGTGGTGTGATATGATGTGGTGTGGTGTGGTGTGGTGTGGTGTGGTATGGTGTGGTGTGGTGTGATGTGGTGTGATATGATGTGGTGTGATATGATGTGGTGTGGTGTGGTATGGTGTGGTGTGGTGTGGTGTGGTGTGATATGATGTGGTGTGGTGTGATATGATGTGGTGTGATATGATGTGGTGTGATATGATGTGGTGTGATATGATGTGGTGTGGTGTGTTATGATGTGGTGTGATATGATGTGGTGTGATGTGGTGTGGTATGGTGTGGTATGGTATGATGTGGTGTGGTATGATGTGGTATGGTGTGATATGGTGTGGTGTGATATGATGTGGTGTGGTATGGTATGGTATGATGTGGTGTGATGTGGTGTGGTGTGGTGTGGTGTGATGTGGTATGGTGTGGTATGATGTGGTATGGTGTGGTGTGATGTGGTGTGGTGTGATGTGGTGTGGTGTGGTGTGATGTGGTGTGGTGTGGTGTGGTGTGGTGTGGTGTGGTATGATCTGGTATGGTGTGGTGTGATGTGGTGTGGTGTGATGTGGTGTGGTGTGGTGTGATGTGATGTGGTGTGGTGTGATGTGGTGTGGTATGATGTGGTATGGTGTGGTGTGGTGTGGTGTGGTGTGGTGTGGTGTGATGTGGTGTGGTGTGGTATGATGTGGTATTGTGTGATATGATGTGGTGTGGTATGATGTGGTATGATGTGGTATGGTATGATGTGGTGTGGTGTGGTGTGGTGTGGTATGATGTGGTGTGATATGATGTGGTGTGATATGATGTGGTGTGGTATGATGTGGTGTGGTATGATGTGGTGTGATATGATGTGGTGTGGTGTGGTATGATGTGGTGTGATATGATGTGGTGTGATATGATGTGGTGTGATATGATGTGGTGTGGTATGGTGTGGTGTGATATGATGTGGTGTGATATGATGTGGTGTGATATGATGTGGTGTGATATGATGTGGTGTGATATGATGTGGTGTGGTATGGTGTGGTGTGGTATGATGTGGTGTGGTATGATGTGGTGATGTGGTATGATGTGGTGTGGTATGATGTGGTGTGGTATGGTATGGTGTGGTATTATGTGGTGTGATATGGTATGGTGTGGTGTGATATAATGTGGTGTGATATGATGTGGTGTGGTATGGTGTGGTGTGGTATGGTGTGGTGTGATATGTTATGTTGTGGTGTGATATAATGTGGTGTGATATGATGTGGTGTGATATGATGTGGTGTGGTATGGTGTGGTGTGGTATGATGTGGTGTGATGTGGTATGATATGATGTGGTGTGGTGTGATGTGGTGTGATATGATGTGGTGTGATATGATGTGGTGTGGTTTGGTATGGTGTGGTGTGGTGTGGTGTGATATGATGTGGTGTGATATGATGTGGTGTGGTGTGGTGTGGTGTGGTATGGTGTGGTGTGGTGTGATGTGGTGTGATATGATGTGGTGTGATATGATGTGGTGTGGTGTGTTATGATGTGGTGTGATATGATGTGGTGTGGTGTGGTGTGATGTGGTGTGGTATGGTGTGGTATGGTATGATGTGGTGTGGTATGATGTGGTATGGTGTGATATGGTGTGGTGTGATATGATGTGGTGTGGTATGGTATGGTATGATGTGGTGTGATGTGGTGTGGTGTGGTGTGATGTGGTATGGTGTGGTATGATGTGGTATGGTGTGGTGTGATGTGGTGTGATGTGGTGTGTTGTGGTGTGGTGTGATGTGGTGTGGTGTGGTGTGATGTGGTGTGGTGTGGTATGATGTGGTATGGTGTGGTGTGATGTGGTGTGGTGTGATGTGGTGTGGTGTGGTGTGGTGTGATGTGGTGTGGTGTGGTGTGGTGTGATATGATGTGGTGTGATATGATGTGGTGTGATATGATGTGGTGTGGTGTGGTGTGGTGTGATATGATGTGGTGTGGTGTTGTGTGGTGTGGTGTGGTGTGGTATGGTGTCGTGTGGTGTGGTGTGATATGATGTGGTGTGATATGATGTGGTGTGGTGTGTTATGATGTGGTGTGATATGATGTGGTGTGGTGTGGTGTGATGTGGTGTGGTATGGTGTGGTATGGTATGATGTGGTGTGGTATTATGTGGTATGGTGTGATATGGTGTGGTGTGATATGATGTGGTGTGGTATGGTATGATGTGGTGTGATGTGGTGTGGTGTGGTGTGGTGTGATGTGGTATGGTGTGGTATGATGTGGTATGGTGTGGTGTGATGTGGTGTGGTGTGATGTGGTGTGGTGTGGTGTGATGTGGTGTGGTGTGATGTGGTGTGGTGTGGTATGATGTGGTATGGTGTGGTGTGATGTGGTGTGGTGTGATGTGGTGTGGTGTGGTGTGATGTGGTGTGGTGTGATGTGGTGTGGTATGATGTGGTATGGTGTGGTGTGATGTGGTGTGGTGTGGTGTGATGTGGTGTGGTGTGGTGTGGTGTGGTATGATGTGGTATTGTGTGATATGATGTGGTGTGGTATGATGTGGTATGATGTGGTATGGTATGATGTGGTGTGGTGTGGTCTGTTATGATGTGGTGTGATATGGTATGATGTGGTGTGATATTGTGTGATGTGGTGTGATATGATATGGTGTGGTATGGTGTGGTGTGGTATGATGTGGTGTGATATGATGTGGTGTGTGATATGGTGTGGTGTGGTATGGTGTGGTGTGGTATGATGTGGTGTGGTATGATGTGGTGATGTGGTATGATGTGGTGTGGTATGATGTGGTGTGGTATGGTATGGTGTGGTATTATGTGGTGTGATATGGTATGGTGTGGTGTGATATAATGTGGTGTGATATGATGTGGTGTGGTATGGTGTGGTGTGGTATGGTGTGGTGTGATATGTTATGGTGTGGTGTGATATAATGTGGTGTGATATGATGTGGTGTGATATGATGTGGTGTGGTATGGTGTGGTGTGGTATGATGTGGTGTGATGTGGTGTGATGTGGTATGATATGATGTGGTGTGGTGTGATGTGGTGTGATATGATGTGGTGTGATATGATGTGGTGTGGTGTGGTATGGTGTGGTGTGGTGTGGTGTGATATGATGTGGTGTGATATGATGTGGTGTGGTGTGGTGTGGTGTGGTGTGGTATGGTGTGGTGTGGTGTGATGTGGTGTGATATGATGTGGTGTGATATGATGTGGTGTGGTGTGGTATGGTGTGGTGTGGTGTGGTGTGGTGTGATATGATGTGGTGTGGTGTGATATGATGTGGTGTGATATGATGTGGTGTGATATGATGTGGTGTGGTGTGTTATGATGTGGTGTGATATGATGTGGTGTGGTGTGGTGTGATGTGGTGTGGTATGGTGTGGTATGGTATGATGTGGTGTGGTATGATGTGGTATGGTGTGATATGGTGTGGTGTGATATGATGTGGTGTGGTATGGTATGGTATGATGTGGTGTGATGTGGTGTGGTGTGGTGTGGTGTGATGTGGTATGGTGTGGTATGATGTGGTATGGTGTGGTGTGATGTGGTGTGGTGTGATGTGGTGTGGTGTGGTGTGATGTGGTGTGGTGTGGTGTGGTGTGGTGTGGTATGATCTGGTATGGTGTGGTGTGATGTGGTGTGGTGTGATGTGGTGTGGTGTGGTGTGATGTGATGTGGTGTGGTGTGATGTGGTGTGGTATGATGTGGTATGGTGTGGTGTGGTGTGGTGTGGTGTGGTGTGGTGTGATGTGGTGTGGTGTGGTATGATGTGGTATTGTGTGATATGATGTGGTGTGGTATGATGTGGTATGATGTGGTATGGTATGATGTGGTGTGGTGTGGTGTGGTGTGGTATGATGTGGTGTGATATGATGTGGTGTGATATGATGTGGTGTGGTATGATGTGGTGTGGTATGATGTGGTGTGATATGATGTGGTGTGGTGTGGTATGATGTGGTGTGATATGATGTGGTGTGATATGATGTGGTGTGATATGATGTGGTGTGGTATGGTGTGGTGTGATATGATGTGGTGTGATATGATGTGGTGTGATATGATGTGGTGTGATATGATGTGGTGTGATATGATGTGGTGTGGTATGGTGTGGTGTGGTATGATGTGGTGTGGTATGATGTGGTGATGTGGTATGATGTGGTGTGGTATGATGTGGTGTGGTATGGTATGGTGTGGTATTATGTGGTGTGATATGGTATGGTGTGGTGTGATATAATGTGGTGTGATATGATGTGGTGTGGTATGGTGTGGTGTGGTATGGTGTGGTGTGATATGTTATGTTGTGGTGTGATATAATGTGGTGTGATATGATGTGGTGTGATATGATGTGGTGTGGTATGGTGTGGTGTGGTATGATGTGGTGTGATGTGGTATGATATGATGTGGTGTGGTGTGATGTGGTGTGATATGATGTGGTGTGATATGATGTGGTGTGGTTTGGTATGGTGTGGTGTGGTGTGGTGTGATATGATGTGGTGTGATATGATGTGGTGTGGTGTGGTGTGGTATGGTGTGGTGTGGTGTGATGTGGTGTGATATGATGTGGTGTGATATGATGTGGTGTGGTGTGTTATGATGTGGTGTGATATGATGTGGTGTGGTGTGGTGTGATGTGGTGTGGTATGGTGTGGTATGGTATGATGTGGTGTGGTATGATGTGGTATGGTGTGATATGGTGTGGTGTGATATGATGTGGTATGATGTGGTGTGATGTGGTGTGGTGTGGTGTGATATGATGTGGTATGATATGATGTGGTGTGGTGTGGTGTGGTGTGATGTGGTGTGGTGTGGTATGATATGATGTGGTATGGTGTGGTGTGATATGATGTGGTGTGGTGTGATATGATGTGGTGTGATATGATGTGGTGTGATATGATGTGGTGTGGTATGATGTGGTGTGATATGATGTGGTGTGGTATGATGTGGTGTGATATGATGTGGTGTGATATGATGTGGTGTGGTATGATGTGGTGTGATATGATGTGGTGTGGTATGATGTGGTGTGGTATGATGTGGTGTGATATGATGTGGTGTGATATGATGTGGTGTGGTATGATGTGGTGTGGTATGATGTGGTGTGATATGATGTGGTGTGATATGATGTGGTGTGGTATGGTGTGGTGTGATATGATGTGGTGTGATATGATGTGGTGTGATATGATGTGCTGTGATATGATGTGGTGTGGTATGGTGTGGTGTGGTATGATGTGGTGTGGTATGATGTGGTGTGGTATGGTATGGTGTGGTATTATGTGGTGTGATATGGTATGGTGTGGTGTAATATAATGTGGTGTGATATGATGTGGTGTGGTATGGTGTGGTGTGGTATGGTGTGGTGTGATATGTTATGGTGTGGTGTGATATAATGTGGTGTGATATGATGTGGTGTGATATGATGTGGTGTGGTATGGTGTGGTGTGGTATGATGTGGTGTGGTGTGGTGTGATGTGGTATGATATGATGTGGTGTGGTGTGATGTGGTGTGATATGATGTGGTGTGATATGATGTGGTGTGGTGTGGTATGGTGTGGTGTGGTGTGGTGTGATATGATGTGGTGTGATATGATGTGGTGTGGTGTGGTGTGGTGTGGTATGGTGTGGTGTGGTGTGATGTGGTGTGATATGATGTGGTGTGATATGATGTGGTGTGGTGTGTTATGATGTGGTGTGATATGATGTGGTGTGGTGTGATGTGGTGTGGTATGGTGTGGTATGGTATGATGTGGTGTGGTATGATGTGGTATGGTGTGATATGGTGTGGTGTGATATGATGTGGTGTGGTATGGTATGGTATGATGTGGTGTGATGTGGTGTGGTGTGGTATGATGTGGTATGGTGTGGTGTGATGTGGTGTGGTGTGATGTGGTGTGGTGTGGTGTGGTGTGATGTGGTGTGATGTGGTGTGGTATGATGTGGTATGGTGTGGTGTGATGTGGTGTGGTGTGGTGTGGTGTGATGTGGTGTGGTGTGGTGTGGTATGATGTGGTGTGATATGATGTGGTGTGATATGATATGGTGTGATATGATGTGGTGTGGTATGGTGTGGTATGATGTGGTGATGTGGTATGATGTGGTGTGGTATGGTATGGTGTGGTATTATGTGGTGTGATATGGTATGGTGTGGTGTGATATAATGTGGTGTGATATGATGTGGTGTGGTATGGTGTGGTGTGGTATGGTGTGGTGTGATATGTTATGGTGTGGTGTGATATAATGTGGTGTGATATGATGTGGTGTTATATGATGTGGTGTGGTATGGTGTGGTGTGGTATGATGTGGTGTGATGTGGTGTGATGTGGTATGATATGATGTGGTGTGGTGTGATGTGGTGTGATATGATGTGGTGTGATATGATGTGGTGTGGTGTGGTATGGTGTGGTGTGGTGTGGTGTGATATGATGTGGTGTGATATGATGTGGTGTGGTGTGGTATGGTGTGGTGTGGTGTGATGTGGTGTGATATGATGTGGTGTGATATGATGTGGTGTGGTGTGGTATGGTGTGGTGTGGTGTGGTGTGATATGATGTGGTGTGGTGTGGTGTGGTGTGATATGATGTGGTGTGATATGATGTGGTGTGATATGATGTGGTGTGGTGTGTTATGATGTGGTGTGATATGATGTGGTGTGGTATGATATGATGTGGTGTGGTGTGGTATGATGTGGTGTGGTGTGGTATGATGTGGTGTGGTATGATATGATGTGGTGTGGTATGATGTGGTGTGGTATGATGTGGTGTGGTATGATGTGGTGTGGTATGATGTGGTGTGGTATGATGTGGTATGGTGTGATATGGTGTGGTGTGATATGATGTGGTGTGGTATGGTATGGTATGATGTGGTGTGATGTGGTGTGATGTGGTATGGTGTGGTATGATGTGGTATGGTGTGGTGTGATGTGGTGTGGTGTGGTGTGGTGTGATGTGGTGTGGTGTGATGTGGTGTGGTGTGGTATGATGTGGTATGGTGTGGTGTGATGTGGTGTGGTGTGGTGTGGTGTGATGTGGTGTGATGTGGTGTGGTATGATGTGGTATGGTGTGGTGTGATGTGGTGTGGTGTGGTGTGGTGTGATGTGGTGTGGTGTGGTGTGGTATGATGTGGTGTGATATGATGTGGTGTGATATGATGTGGTGTGATATGATGTGGTGTGGTATGGTGTGGTATGATGTGGTGATGTGGTATGATGTGGTGTGGTATGATGTGGTGTGGTATGGTATGGTGTGGTATTATGTGGTGTGATATGGTATGGTGTGGTGTGATATAATGTGGTGTGATATGATGTGGTGTGGTATGGTGTGGTGTGGTATGGTGTGGTGTGATATGTTATGGTGTGGTGTGATATAATGTGGTGTGATATGATGTGGTGTTATATGATGTGGTGTGGTATGGTGTGGTGTGGTATGATGTGGTGTGATGTGGTGTGATGTGGTATGATATGATGTGGTGTGGTGTGATGTGGTGTGATATGATGTGGTGTGATATGATGTGGTGTGGTGTGGTATGGTGTGGTGTGGTGTGGTGTGATATGATGTGGTGTGATATGATGTGGTGTGGTGTGGTATGGTGTGGTGTGGTGTGATGTGGTGTGATATGATGTGGTGTGATATGATGTGGTGTGGTGTGGTATGGTGTGGTGTGGTGTGGTGTGATATGATGTGGTGTGGTGTGGTGTGGTGTGATATGATGTGGTGTGATATGATGTGGTGTGATATGATGTGGTGTGGTGTGTTATGATGTGGTGTGATATGATGTGGTGTGGTATGATATGATGTGGTGTGGTGTGGTATGATGTGGTGTGGTGTGGTATGATGTGGTGTGGTATGATATGATGTGGTGTGGTATGATGTGGTGTGGTATGATGTGGTGTGGTATGATGTGGTGTGGTATGATGTGGTGTGGTATGATGTGGTGTGGTATGATGTGGTGTGGTGTGATATGGTGTGGTGTGGTATGGTATGATATGGTATGATGCGGTGTGGTATGATGTGGTGTGGTATGATATGATGTGGTGTGGTATGATGTGGTGTGGTATGATGTGGTGTGGTATGATGTATGATGTGGTGGTATGATGTGGTGTGGTATGATGTGGTGTGGTGTGCTTTGGTGTGGTGTGGTATGGTATGATGTGGTGTGGTGTGATATGATGTGATGTGGTGTGGTGTGGTGTGATATGATGTGGTATGATATGATGTGGTGTGGTGTGGTGTGATGTGGTGTGGTGTGGTATGATATGATGTGGTATGGTGTGGTGTGATATGATGTGGTGTGGTGTGATATGATATGATGTGTGATATGATGTGGTGTGATATGATGTGGTGTGATATGATGTGGTGTGGTATGATGTGGTGTGGTATGATGTGGTGTGATATGATGTGGTGTGATATGATGTGGTGTGGTATGGTGTGGTGTGATATGATGTGGTGTGATATGATGTGGTGTGATATGATGTGGTGTGATATGATGTGGTGTGATATGATGTGGTGTGATATGATGTGGTGTGGTGTGGTATGATGTGGTGTGATATGATGTGGTGTGGTATGATATGATGTGGTGTGGTGTGGTATGATGTGGTGTGGTATGATATGATGTGGTGTGGTATGATGTGGTGTGGTATGATGTGGTGTGGTATGATGTGGTGTGGTATGATGTGGTGTGGTATGATGTGGTGTGGTATGATGTGGTGTGGTGTGATATGGTGTGGTGTGGTATGGTATGATATGGTATGATGCGGTGTGGTATGATGTGGTGTGGTGTGGTATGATGTGGTGTGGTATGATATGATGTGGTGTGGTATGATGTGGTGTGGTATGATGTGGTGTGGTATGATGTGGTGTGGTATGATGTGGTGTGGTATGATGTGGTGTGGTATGATGTGGTGTGGTATGATGTGGTGTGGTGTGATATGGTGTGGTGTGGTATGGTATGATGTGGTGTGGTGTGATATGATGTGGTGTGGTGTGGTGTGGTGTGATATGATGTGGTATGATATGATGTGGTGTGGTGTGGTGTGATGTGGTGTGGTGTGGTATGATATGATGTGGTATGGTGTGGTGTGATATGATGTGGTGTGGTGTGATATGATGTGGTGTGATATGATGTGGTGTGATATGATGTGGTGTGGTATGATGTGGTGTGATATGATGTGGTGTGGTATGATGTGGTGTGGTATGATGTGGTGTGATATGATGTGGTGTGATATGATGTGGTGTGATATGATGTGGTGTGGTATGGTGTGGTGTGATATGATGTGGTGTGATATGATGTGGTGTGATATGATGTGGTGTGATATGATGTGGTGTGATATGATGTGGTGTGATATGATGTGGTGTGGTGTGGTATGATGTGGTGTGGTATGATGTGGTGATGTGGTATGATGTGGTGTGGTATGATGTGGTGTGGTATGGTATGGTGTGGTATTATGTGGTGTGATATGGTATGGTGTGGTGTGATATAATGTGGTGTGATATGATGTGGTGTGGTATGGTGTGGTGTGATATGTTATGGTGTGGTGTGATATAATGTGGTGTGATATGATGTGCTGTGATATGATGTGGTGTGGTATGGTGTGGTGTGGTATGATGTGGTGTGATGTGGTGTGATGTGGTATGATATGATGTGGTGTGGTGTGATGTGGTGTGATATGATGTGGTGTGATATGATGTGGTGTGGTGTGGTATGGTGTGGTGTGGTGTGGTGTGATATGATGTGGTGTGATATGATGTGGTGTGGTGTGGTGTGGTATGGTGTGGTGTGGTGTGATGTGGTGTGATATGATGTGGTGTGATATGATGTGGTGTGGTGTGGTATGGTGTGGTGTGGTGTGGTGTGATATGATGTGGTGTGGTGTGGTGTGGTGTGGTGTGGTGTGATATGATGTGGTGTGATATGATGTGGTGTGATATGATGTGGTGTGGTGTGTTATGATGTGGTGTGATATGATGTGGTGTGGTATGATATGATGTGGTGTGGTGTGGTATGATGTGGTGTGGTGTGGTATGATGTGGTGTGGTATGATATGATGTGGTGTGGTATGATGTGGTGTGGTATGATGTGGTGTGGTATGATGTGGTGTGGTATGATGTGGTGTGGTATGATGTGGTGTGGTATGATGTGGTGTGGTGTGATATGGTGTGGTGTGGTATGGTATGATATGGTATGATGCGGTGTGGTATGATGTGGTGTGGTGTGGTATGATGTGGTGTGGTATGATATGATGTGGTGTGGTATGATGTGGTGTGGTATGATGTGGTGTGGTATGATGTGGTGTGGTATGATGTGGTGTGGTATGATGTGGTGTGGTGTGATATGGTGTGGTGTGGTATGGTATGATGTGGTGTGGTGTGATATGATGTGGTGTGGTGTGGTGTGGTGTGATATGATGTGGTATGATATGATGTGGTGTGGTGTGGTGTGATGTGGTGTGGTGTGGTATGATATGATGTGGTATGGTGTGGTGTGATATGATGTGGTGTGGTGTGATATGATGTGGTGTGATATGATGTGGTGTGATATGATGTGGTGTGGTATGATGTGGTGTGATATGATGTGGTGTGGTATGATGTGGTGTGGTATGATGTGGTGTGATATGATGTGGTGTGATATGATGTGGTGTGATATGATGTGGTGTGGTATGGTGTGGTGTGATATGATGTGGTGTGATATGATGTGGTGTGATATGATGTGGTGTGATATGATGTGGTGTGATATGATGTGGTGTGGTGTGGTATGGTGTGGTGTGGTATGATGTGGTGTGGTATGATGTGGTGATGTGGTATGATGTGGTGTGGTATGATGTGGTGATGTGGTATGATGTGGTGTGGTATGATGTGGTGTGGTATGATGTGGTGTGGTATGGTATGGTGTGGTATTATGTGGTGTGATATGGTATGGTGTGGTGTGATATAATGTGGTGTGATATGATGTGGTGTGGTATGGTGTGGTGTGGTATGGTGTGGTGTGATATGTTATGGTGTGGTGTGATATAATGTGGTGTGATATGATGTGCTGTGATATGATGTGGTGTGGTATGGTGTGGTGTGGTGTGATGTGGTGTGATGTGGTATGATATGATGTGGTGTGGTGTGGTGTGATGTGGTGTGATATGATGTGGTGTGGTGTGGTATGGTGTGGTGTGGTGTGGTGTGATGTGGTGTGGTGTGATGTGGTGTGGTGTGGTGTGATGTGATGTGTGATGTGGTGTGGTATGATGTGGTATGGTGTGGTGTGATGTGGTGTGGTGTGGTGTGATGTGGTGTGGTGTGGTGTGGTATGATGTGGTATGGTGTGATATGATGTGGTGTGGTATGATGTGGTATGGTATGATGTGGTGTGGTGTGGTGTGTTATGATGTGGTGTGATATGGTATGATGTGGTGTGATATTGTGTGATGTGGTGTGATATGATATGGTGTGGTATGGTGTGGTGTGGTATGATGTGGTGTGATATGATGTGGTGTGTGATATGGTGTGGTGTGGTATGATATGGTGTGATGTGATGTGATGTGGTATGATATGGTATGATGTGATGTGGTGTGATGTGGTGTGGTATGATGTGGTGTGGTATGATGTGGTGTGGTATGATGTGGTGTGGTGTGGTATGATGTGGTGTGGTATGATATGATGTGGTGTGGTATGATGTGGTGTGGTATGATGTGGTGTGGTATGATGTGGTGTGGTATGATATGATGTGGTGTGGTGTGGTATGATGTGGTGTGGTGTGGTATGATGTGGTGTGGTATGATATGATGTGGTGTGGTATGATGTGGTGTGGTATGATGTGGTGTGGTATGATGTGGTGTGGTATGATGTGGTGTGGTGTGATATGGTGTGGTGTGGTATGGTATGATATGGTATGATGGTGTGGTATGATGTGGTGTGGTGTGGTATGATGTGGTGTGGTATGATATGATGTGGTGTGGTATGATGTGGTGTGGTATGATGTGGTGTGGTATGATGTGGTGTGGTATGATGTGGTGTGGTATGATGTGGTGTGGTATGATGTGGTGTGTTATGATGTGGTGTGGTGTGATATGGTGTGGTGTGGTATGGTATGATGTGGTGTGGTGTGATATGATGTGGTGTGGTGTGGTGTGGTGTGATATGATGTGGTATGATATGATGTGGTGTGGTGTGGTGTGATGTGGTGTGGTGTGGTATGATATGATGTGGTATGGTGTGGTGTGATATGATGTGGTGTGGTGTGATATGATGTGGTGTGATATGATGTGGTGTGATATGATGTGGTGTGGTATGATGTGGTGTGATATGATGTGGTGTGGTATGATGTGGTGTGGTATGATGTGGTGTGATATGATGTGGTGTGATATGATGTGGTGTGATATGATGTGGTGTGGTATGGTGTGGTGTGATATGATGTGGTGTGATATGATGTGGTGTGATATGATGTGGTGTGATATGATGTGGTGTGATATGATGTGGTGTGGTGTGGTATGGTGTGGTGTGGTATGATGTGGTGTGGTATGATGTGGTGATGTGGTATGATGTGGTGTGGTATGATGTGGTGTGGTATGGTATGGTGTGGTATTATGTGGTGTGATATGGTATGGTGTGGTGTGATATAATGTGGTGTGATATGATGCGTGTGGTATGGTGTGGTGTGGTATGGTGTGGTGTGATATGTTATGGTGTGGTGTGATATAATGTGGTGTGATATGATGTGCTGTGATATGATGTGGTGTGGTATGGTGTGGTGTGGTGTGATGTGGCGTGATGTGGTATGATATGATGTGGTGTGGTGTGGTGTGATGTGGTGTGATATGATGTGGTGTGGTGTGGTATGGTGTGGTGTGGTGTGGTGTGGTGTGATGTGGTGTGGTGTGATGTGGTGTGGTGTGGTGTGATGTGATGTGTGATGTGGTGTGGTATGATGTGGTATGGTGTGGTGTGATGTGGTGTGGTGTGGTGTGATGTGGTGTGGTGTGGTGTGGTATGATGTGGTATGGTGTGATATGATGTGGTGTGGTATGATGTGGTATGATGTGGTATGGTATGATGTGGTGTGGTATGATGTGGTGTGGTATGATATGATGTGGTGTGGTATGATGTGGTGTGGTATGATGTGGTGTGGTATGATGTGGTGTGGTATGATGTGGTGTGGTGTGATATGGTGTGGTGTGGTATGGTATGATATGGTATGATGCGGTGTGGTATGATGTGGTGTGGTGTGGTATGATGTGGTGTGGTATGATATGATGTGGTGTGGTATGATGTTGTGTGGTATGATGTGGTGTGGTATGATGTGGTGTGGTATGATGTGGTGTGGTATGATGTGGTGTGGTGTGATATGGTGTGGTGTGGTATGATGTGGTGTGGTGTGGTGTGGTGTGATATGATGTGGTATGATATGATGTGGTGTGGTGTGGTGTGATGTGGTGTGGTGTGGTATGATATGATGTGGTATGGTGTGGTGTGATATGATGTGGTGTGGTGTGATATGATGTGGTGTGATATGATGTGGTGTGGTATGATGTGGTGTGATATGATGTGTGGTATGTATGATGTGGTGTGGTATGATGTGGTGTGATATGATGTGGTGTGATATGATGTGGTTTGATATGATGTGGTGTGGTATGGTGTGGTGTGATATGATGTGGTGTGATATGATGTGGTGTGATATGATGTGGTGTGATATGATGTGGTGTGATATGATGTGGTGTGATATGATGTGGTGTGGTGTGGTATGGTGTGGTGTGGTATGATGTGGTGTGGTATGATGTGGTGATGTGATATGATGTGGTGTGGTATGATGTGGTGTGGTATGGTATGGTGTGGTATTATGTGGTGTGATATGGTATGGTGTGGTGTGATATAATGTGGTGTGATATGATGACGTGTGGTATGGTGTGGTGTGGTATGGTGTGGTGTGATATGTTATGGTGTGGTGTGATATAATGTGGTGTGATATGATGTGCTGTGGTATGGTGTGGTGTGGTGTGGTGTGGTGTGATGTGGTGTGGTGTGATGTGGTGTGGTGTGGTGTGATGTGATGTGTGATGTGGTGTGGTATGATGTGGTATGGTGTGGTGTGATGTGGTGTGGTGTGGTGTGATGTGGTGTGGTGTGGTGTGGTATGATGTGGTATGGTGTGATATGATGTGGTGTGGTATGATGTGGTATGATGTGGTATGGTATGATGTGGTGTGGTATGATGTGGTGTGGTATGATATGATGTGGTGTGGTATGATGTGGTGTGGTATGATGTGGTGTGGTATGATGTGGTGTGGTATGATGTGGTGTGGTGTGATATGGTGTGGTGTGGTATGGTATGATATGGTATGATGCGGTGTGGTATGATGTGGTGTGGTGTGGTATGATGTGGTGTGGTATGATATGATGTGGTGTGGTATGATGTTGTGTGGTATGATGTGGTGTGGTATGATGTGGTGTGGTATGATGTGGTGTGGTATGATGTGGTGTGGTGTGATATGGTGTGGTGTGGTATGATGTGGTGTGGTGTGGTGTGGTGTGATATGATGTGGTATGATATGATGTGGTGTGGTGTGGTGTGATGTGGTGTGGTGTGGTATGATATGATGTGGTATGGTGTGGTGTGATATGATGTGGTGTGGTGTGATATGATGTGGTGTGATATGATGTGGTGTGGTATGATGTGGTGTGATATGATGTGGTGTGGTATGATGTGGTGTGGTATGATGTGGTGTGATATGATGTGGTGTGATATGATGTGGTTTGATATGATGTGGTGTGGTATGGTGTGGTGTGATATGATGTGGTGTGATATGATGTGGTGTGATATGATGTGGTGTGATATGATGTGGTGTGATATGATGTGGTGTGATATGATGTGGTGTGGTGTGGTATGGTGTGGTGTGGTATGATGTGGTGTGGTATGATGTGGTGATGTGATATGATGTGGTGTGGTATGATGTGGTGTGGTATGGTATGGTGTGGTATTATGTGGTGTGATATGGTATGGTGTGGTGTGATATAATGTGGTGTGATATGATGACGTGTGGTATGGTGTGGTGTGGTATGGTGTGGTGTGATATGTTATGGTGTGGTGTGATATAATGTGGTGTGATATGATGTGCTGTGATATGATGTGGTGTGGTATGGTGTGGTGTGGTGTGATGTGGTGTGATGTGGTATGATATGATGTGGTGTGGTGTGGTGTGATGTGGTGTGATATGATGTGGTGTGGTGTGGTGTGGTATGGTGTGGTGTGGTGTGGTGTGATGTGGTGTGGTGTGATGTGGTGTGGTGTGGTGTGATGTGATGTGTGATGTGGTGTGGTATGATGTGGTATGGTGTGGTGTGATGTGGTGTGGTGTGGTGTGATGTGGTGTGGTGTGGTGTGGTATGATGTAGTATGGTGTGATATGATGTGGTGTGGTATGATGTGGTATGATGTGGTATGGTATGATGTGGTGTGGTGTGTTATGATGTGGTGTGATATGGTATGATGTGGTGTGATATTGTGTGATGTGGTTTGATATGATATGGTGTGGTATGGTGTGGTGTGGTATGATGTGGTGTGATATGATGTGGTGTGTGATATGGTGTGGTGTGGTATGATATGGTGTGATGTGATGTGGTATGATATGGTATGATGTGATGTGGTGTGATGTGGTGTGGTATGATGTGGTGTGGTGTGATGTGGTATGATATGATGTGGTGTGGTGTGGTGTGATATGATGTGGTGTGGTGTGGTGTGGTATGATGTGGTGTGGTGTGGTATGATGTGGTGTGGTATGATGTGGTGTGGTGTGGTATGATGTGGTGTGGTGTGGTGTGTTATGATGTGGTGTGTGATATGGTGTGGTGTGGTATGATATGGTGTGATGTGGTGTGATGTGGTGTGGTATGATGTGGTGTGGTGTGATGTGGTATGATATGATGTGGTGTGGTGTGGTGTGGTGTGATATGATGTGGTATGATATGATGTGGTGTGGTGTGGTGTGGTGTGATGTGGTGTGGTGTGGTATGATATGATGTGGTATGGTGTGGTGTGATATGATGTGGTGTGGTGTGATATGATGTGGTGTGATATGATGTGGTGTGATATGATGTGGTGTGGTATGATGTGGTGTGATATGATGTGGTGTGGTATGATGTGGTGTGGTATGATGTGGTGTGATATGATGTGGTGTGGTATGATGTGGTGTGGTATGATGTGGTGTGATATGATGTGGTGTGATATGATGTGGTGTGGTATGATGTGGTGTGGTATGATGTGGTGTGATATGATGTGGTGTGATATAATGTGGTGTGGTATGGTGTGGTGTGATATGATGTGGTGTGATATGGTATGGTGTGATGTGATGTGGTGTGATATGGTATGGTGTGGTGTGATATAATGTGGTGTGATATGATGTGGTGTGGTATGGTGTGGTGTGGTATGGTGTGGTGTGATATGTTATGGTGTGGTGTGATATAATGTGGTGTGATATGATGTGGTGTGATATGATGTGGTGTGGTATGGTGTGGTGTGGTATGATGTGGTGTGATGTGGTGTGATGTGGTATGATATGATGTGGTGTGGTGTGATGTGGTGTGATATGATGTGGTGTGATATGATGTGGTGTGGTGTGGTATGGTGTGGTGTGGTGTGGTGTGATATGATGTGGTGTGATATGATGTGGTGTGGTGTGGTGTGGTGTGGTATGGTGTGGTGTGGTGTGATGTGGTGTGATATGATGTGGTGTGATATGATGTGGTGTGGTGTGTTATGATGTGGTGTGATATGATGTGGTGTGGTGTGGTGTGATGTGGTGTGGTATGGTGTGGTATGGTATGATGTGGTGTGGTATGATGTGGTATGGTGTGATATGGTGTGGTGTGATATGATGTGGTGTGGTATGGTATGGTATGATGTGGTGTGATGTGGTGTGGTGTGGTGTGATGTGGTATGGTGTGGTATGATGTGGTATGGTGTGGTGTGATGTGGTGTGGTGTGATGTGGTGTGGTGTGGTGTGGTGTGGTGTGTTGTGGTGTGATGTGGTGTGGTGTGATGTGGTGTGGTGTGGTATGATGTGGTATGGTGTGGTGTGATGTGGTGTGGTGTGGTGTGATGTGGTGTGGTGTGGTGTGGTGTGGTGTGATGTGGTGTGATGTGGTGTGGTATGATGTGGTATGGTGTGGTGTGATGTGGTGTGGTGTGGTGTGGTGTGGTATGATGTGGTGTGATATGATGTGGTGTGATATGATGTGGTGTGATATGATGTGGTGTGGTATGGTGTGGTGTGGTATGATGTGGTGTGGTATGATGTGGTGATGTGGTATGATGTGGTGTGGTATGATGTGGTGTGGTATGGTATGGTGTGGTATTATGTGGTGTGATATGGTATGGTGTGGTGTGATATAATGTGGTGTGGTATGGTGTGGTGTGGTATGGTGTGGTGTGATATGTTATGGTGTGGTGTGATATAATGTGGTGTGATATGATGTGGTGTGATATGATGTGGTGTGGTATGGTGTGGTGTGGTATGATGTGGTGTGATGTGGTGTGATGTGGTATGATATGATGTGGTGTGGTGTGATGTGGTGTGATATGATGTGGTGTGATATGATGTGGTGTGGTTTGGTATGGTGTGGTGTGGTGTGGTGTGATATGATGTGGTGTGATATGATGTGGTGTGGTGTGGTGTGGTGTGGTGTGGTATGGTGTGGTGTGGTGTGATGTGGTGTGATATGATGTGGTGTGATATGATGTGGTGTGGTGTGGTATGGTGTGGTGTGGTGTGGTGTGGTGTGATATGATGTGGTGTGGTGTGATATGATGTGGTGTGATATGATGTGGTGTGATATGATGTGGTGTGATATGATGTGGTGTGGTGTGTTATGATGTGGTGTGATATGATGTGGTGTGATGTGGTGTGGTATGGTGTGGTATGGTATGATGTGGTGTGGTATGATGTGGTATGGTGTGATATGGTGTGGTGTGATATGATGTGGTGTGGTATGGTATGGTATGATGTGGTGTGATGTGGTGTGGTGTGGTGTGGTGTGATGTGGTATGGTGTGGTATGATGTGGTATGGTGTGGTGTGATGTGGTGTGGTGTGATGTGGTGTGGTGTGGTGTGATGTGGTGTGGTGTGGTGTGGTGTGGTGTGGTGTGGTATGATCTGGTATGGTGTGGTGTGATGTGGTGTGGTGTGATGTGGTGTGGTGTGGTGTGATGTGATGTGGTGTGGTGTGATGTGGTGTGGTATGATGTGGTATGGTGTGGTGTGGTGTGGTGTGGTGTGGTGTGATGTGGTGTGGTGTGGTATGATGTGGTATTGTGTGATATGATGTGGTGTGGTATGATGTGGTATGATGTGGTATGGTATGATGTGGTGTGGTGTGGTGTGGTGTGGTATGATGTGGTGTGATATGATGTGGTGTGATATGATGTGGTGTGGTATGATGTGGTGTGGTATGATGTGGTGTGATATGATGTGGTGTGGTGTGGTATGATGTGGTGTGATATGATGTGGTGTGATATGATGTGGTGTGATATGATGTGGTGTGGTATGGTGTGGTGTGATATGATGTGGTGTGATATGATGTGGTGTGATATGATGTGGTGTGATATGATGTGGTGTGATATGATGTGGTGTGGTATGGTGTGGTGTGGTATGATGTGGTGTGGTATGATGTGGTGATGTGGTATGATGTGGTGTGGTATGATGTGGTGTGGTATGGTATGGTGTGGTATTATGTGGTGTGATATGGTATGGTGTGGTGTGATATAATGTGGTGTGATATGATGTGGTGTGGTATGGTGTGGTGTGGTATGGTGTGGTGTGATATGTTATGTTGTGGTGTGATATAATGTGGTGTGATATGATGTGGTGTGATATGATGTGGTGTGGTATGGTGTGGTGTGGTATGATGTGGTGTGATGTGGTATGATATGATGTGGTGTGGTGTGATGTGGTGTGATATGATGTGGTGTGATATGATGTGGTGTGGTTTGGTATGGTGTGGTGTGGTGTGGTGTGATATGATGTGGTGTGATATGATGTGGTGTGGTGTGGTGTGGTGTGGTATGGTGTGGTGTGGTGTGATGTGGTGTGATATGATGTGGTGTGATATGATGTGGTGTGGTGTGTTATGATGTGGTGTGATATGATGTGGTGTGGTGTGGTGTGATGTGGTGTGGTATGGTGTGGTATGGTATGATGTGGTGTGGTATGATGTGGTATGGTGTGATATGGTGTGGTGTGATATGATGTGGTGTGGTATGGTATGGTATGATGTGGTGTGATGTGGTGTGGTGTGGTGTGATGTGGTATGGTGTGGTATGATGTGGTATGGTGTGGTGTGATGTGGTGTGATGTGGTGTGTTGTGGTGTGGTGTGATGTGGTGTGGTGTGGTGTGATGTGGTGTGGTGTGGTATGATGTGGTATGGTGTGGTGTGATGTGGTGTGGTGTGATGTGGTGTGGTGTGGTGTGGTGTGATGTGGTGTGGTGTGGTGTGGTGTGATATGATGTGGTGTGATATGATGTGGTGTGATATGATGTGGTGTGGTGTGGTGTGGTGTGATATGATGTGGTGTGGTGTTGTGTGGTGTGGTGTGGTGTGGTATGGTGTCGTGTGGTGTGGTGTGATATGATGTGGTGTGATATGATGTGGTATGGTGTGATATGGTGTGGTGTGATATGATGTGGTGTGGTATGGTATGATGTGGTGTGATGTGGTGTGGTGTGGTGTGGTGTGATGTGGTATGGTGTGGTATGATGTGGTATGGTGTGGTGTGATGTGGTGTGGTGTGATGTGGTGTGGTGTGGTGTGGTGTGGTGTGTTGTGGTGTGATGTGGTGTGGTGTGATGTGGTGTGGTGTGGTATGATGTGGTATGGTGTGGTGTGATGTGGTGTGGTGTGGTGTGATGTGGTGTGGTGTGGTGTGGTGTGGTGTGATGTGGTGTGATGTGGTGTGGTATGATGTGGTATGGTGTGGTGTGATGTGGTGTGGTGTGGTGTGGTGTGGTATGATGTGGTGTGATATGATGTGGTGTGATATGATGTGGTGTGATATGATGTGGTGTGGTATGGTGTGGTGTGGTATGATGTGGTGTGGTATGATGTGGTGATGTGGTATGATGTGGTGTGGTATGATGTGGTGTGGTATGGTATGGTGTGGTATTATGTGGTGTGATATGGTATGGTGTGGTGTGATATAATGTGGTGTGGTATGGTGTGGTGTGGTATGGTGTGGTGTGATATGTTATGGTGTGGTGTGATATAATGTGGTGTGATATGATGTGGTGTGATATGATGTGGTGTGGTATGGTGTGGTGTGGTATGATGTGGTGTGATGTGGTGTGATGTGGTATGATATGATGTGGTGTGGTGTGATGTGGTGTGATATGATGTGGTGTGATATGATGTGGTGTGGTTTGGTATGGTGTGGTGTGGTGTGGTGTGATATGATGTGGTGTGATATGATGTGGTGTGGTGTGGTGTGGTGTGGTATGGTGTGGTGTGGTGTGATGTGGTGTGATATGATGTGGTGTGATATGATGTGGTGTGGTGTGGTATGGTGTGGTGTGGTGTGGTGTGGTGTGATATGATGTGGTGTGGTGTGATATGATGTGGTGTGATATGATGTGGTGTGATATGATGTGGTGTGATATGATGTGGTGTGGTGTGTTATGATGTGGTGTGATATGATGTGGTGTGATGTGGTGTGGTATGGTGTGGTATGGTATGATGTGGTGTGGTATGATGTGGTATGGTGTGATATGGTGTGGTGTGATATGATGTGGTGTGGTATGGTATGGTATGATGTGGTGTGATGTGGTGTGGTGTGGTGTGGTGTGATGTGGTATGGTGTGGTATGATGTGGTATGGTGTGGTGTGATGTGGTGTGGTGTGATGTGGTGTGGTGTGGTGTGATGTGGTGTGGTGTGGTGTGGTGTGGTGTGGTGTGGTATGATCTGGTATGGTGTGGTGTGATGTGGTGTGGTGTGATGTGGTGTGGTGTGGTGTGATGTGATGTGGTGTGGTGTGATGTGGTGTGGTATGATGTGGTATGGTGTGGTGTGGTGTGGTGTGGTGTGGTGTGTGATGTGGTGTGGTGTGGTATGATGTGGTATTGTGTGATATGATGTGGTGTGGTATGATGTGGTATGATGTGGTATGGTATGATGTGGTGTGGTGTGGTGTGGTGTGGTATGATGTGGTGTGATATGATGTGGTGTGATATGATGTGGTGTGGTATGATGTGGTGTGGTATGATGTGGTGTGATATGATGTGGTGTGGTGTGGTATGATGTGGTGTGATATGATGTGGTGTGATATGATGTGGTGTGATATGATGTGGTGTGGTATGGTGTGGTGTGATATGATGTGGTGTGATATGATGTGGTGTGATATGATGTGGTGTGATATGATGTGGTGTGATATGATGTGGTGTGGTATGGTGTGGTGTGGTATGATGTGGTGTGGTATGATGTGGTGATGTGGTATGATGTGGTGTGGTATGATGTGGTGTGGTATGGTATGGTGTGGTATTATGTGGTGTGATATGGTATGGTGTGGTGTGATATAATGTGGTGTGATATGATGTGGTGTGGTATGGTGTGGTGTGGTATGGTGTGGTGTGATATGTTATGTTGTGGTGTGATATAATGTGGTGTGATATGATGTGGTGTGATATGATGTGGTGTGGTATGGTGTGGTGTGGTATGATGTGGTGTGATGTGGTATGATATGATGTGGTGTGGTGTGATGTGGTGTGATATGATGTGGTGTGATATGATGTGGTGTGGTTTGGTATGGTGTGGTGTGGTGTGGTGTGATATGATGTGGTGTGATATGATGTGGTGTGGTGTGGTGTGGTGTGGTATGGTGTGGTGTGGTGTGATGTGGTGTGATATGATGTGGTGTGATATGATGTGGTGTGGTGTGTTATGATGTGGTGTGATATGATGTGGTGTGGTGTGGTGTGATGTGGTGTGGTATGGTGTGGTATGGTATGATGTGGTGTGGTATGATGTGGTATGGTGTGATATGGTGTGGTGTGATATGATGTGGTGTGGTATGGTATGGTATGATGTGGTGTGATGTGGTGTGGTGTGGTGTGATGTGGTATGGTGTGGTATGATGTGGTATGGTGTGGTGTGATGTGGTGTGATGTGGTGTGTTGTGGTGTGGTGTGATGTGGTGTGGTGTGGTGTGATGTGGTGTGGTGTGGTATGATGTGGTATGGTGTGGTGTGATGTGGTGTGGTGTGATGTGGTGTGGTGTGGTGTGGTGTGATGTGGTGTGGTGTGGTGTGGTGTGATATGATGTGGTGTGATATGATGTGGTGTGATATGATGTGGTGTGGTGTGGTGTGGTGTGATATGATGTGGTGTGGTGTTGTGTGGTGTGGTGTGGTGTGGTATGGTGTCGTGTGGTGTGGTGTGATATGATGTGGTGTGATATGATGTGGTGTGGTGTGTTATGATGTGGTGTGATATGATGTGGTGTGGTGTGGTGTGATGTGGTGTGGTATGGTGTGGTATGGTATGATGTGGTGTGGTATTATGTGGTATGGTGTGATATGGTGTGGTGTGATATGATGTGGTGTGGTATGGTATGATGTGGTGTGATGTGGTGTGGTGTGGTGTGATGTGGTATGGTGTGGTATGATGTGGTATGGTGTGGTGTGATGTGGTGTGGTGTGATGTGGTGTGGTGTGGTGTGATGTGGTGTGGTGTGATGTGGTGTGGTGTGGTGTGGTATGATGTGGTATGGTGTGGTGTGATGTGGTGTGGTGTGATGTGGTGTGGTGTGGTGTGATGTGGTGTGGTGTGATGTGGTGTGGTATGATGTGGTATGGTGTGGTGTGATGTGGTGTGGTGTGGTGTGATGTGGTGTGGTGTGGTATGATGTGGTATTGTGTGATATGATGTGGTGTGGTATGATGTGGTATGATGTGGTATGGTATGATGTGGTGTGGTGTGGTGTGTTATGATGTGGTGTGATATGGTATGATGTGGTGTGATATTGTGTGATGTGGTGTGATATGATATGGTGTGGTATGGTGTGGTGTGGTATGATGTGGTGTGATATGATGTGGTGTGTGATATGGTGTGGTGTGGTATGGTGTGGTGTGGTATGATGTGGTGTGGTATGATGTGGTGATGTGGTATGATGTGGTGTGGTATGATGTGGTGTGGTGTGGTATGGTGTGGTATTATGTGGTGTGATATGGTATGGTGTGGTGTGATATAATGTGGTGTGATATGATGTGGTGTGGTATGGTGTGGTGTGGTATGGTGTGGTGTGATATGTTATGGTGTGGTGTGATATAATGTGGTGTGATATGATGTGGTGTGATATGATGTGGTGTGGTATGGTGTGGTGTGGTATGATGTGGTGTGATGTGGTGTGATGTGGTATGATATGATGTGGTGTGGTGTGATGTGGTGTGATATGATGTGGTGTGATATGATGTGGTGTGGTGTGGTATGGTGTGGTGTGGTGTGGTGTGATATGATGTGGTGTGATATGATGTGGTGTGGTGTGGTGTGGTGTGGTGTGGTGTGGTATGGTGTGGTGTGGTGTGATGTGGTGTGATATGATGTGGTGTGATATGATGTGGTGTGGTGTGGTATGGTGTGGTGTGGTGTGGTGTGGTGTGATATGATGTGGTGTGGTGTGATATGATGTGGTGTGATATGATGTGGTGTGATATGATGTGGTGTGGTGTGTTATGATGTGGTGTGATATGATGTGGTGTGGTGTGGTGTGATGTGGTGTGGTATGGTGTGGTATGGTATGATGTGGTGTGGTATGATGTGGTATGGTGTGATATGGTGTGGTGTGATATGATGTGGTGTGGTATGGTATGGTATGATGTGGTGTGATGTGGTGTGGTGTGGTGTGGTGTGATGTGGTATGGTGTGGTATGATGTGGTATGGTGTGGTGTGATGTGGTGTGGTGTGATGTGGTGTGGTGTGGTGTGATGTGGTGTGGTGTGGTGTGGTGTGGTGTGGTATGATCTGGTATGGTGTGGTGTGATGTGGTGTGGTGTGATGTGGTGTGGTGTGGTGTGATGTGATGTGGTGTGGTGTGATGTGGTGTGGTATGATGTGGTATGGTGTGGTGTGGTGTGGTGTGGTGTGGTGTGGTGTGATGTGGTGTGGTGTGGTATGATGTGGTATTGTGTGATATGATGTGGTGTGGTATGATGTGGTATGATGTGGTATGGTATGATGTGGTGTGGTGTGGTGTGGTGTGGTATGATGTGGTGTGATATGATGTGGTGTGATATGATGTGGTGTGGTATGATGTGGTGTGGTATGATGTGGTGTGATATGATGTGGTGTGGTGTGGTATGATGTGGTGTGATATGATGTGGTGTGATATGATGTGGTGTGATATGATGTGGTGTGGTATGGTGTGGTGTGATATGATGTGGTGTGATATGATGTGGTGTGATATGATGTGGTGTGATATGATGTGGTGTGATATGATGTGGTGTGGTATGGTGTGGTGTGGTATGATGTGGTGTGGTATGATGTGGTGATGTGGTATGATGTGGTGTGGTATGATGTGGTGTGGTATGGTATGGTGTGGTATTATGTGGTGTGATATGGTATGGTGTGGTGTGATATAATGTGGTGTGATATGATGTGGTGTGGTATGGTGTGGTGTGGTATGGTGTGGTGTGATATGTTATGTTGTGGTGTGATATAATGTGGTGTGATATGATGTGGTGTGATATGATGTGGTGTGGTATGGTGTGGTGTGGTATGATGTGGTGTGATGTGGTATGATATGATGTGGTGTGGTGTGATGTGGTGTGATATGATGTGGTGTGATATGATGTGGTGTGGTTTGGTATGGTGTGGTGTGGTGTGGTGTGATATGATGTGGTGTGATATGATGTGGTGTGGTGTGGTGTGGTATGGTGTGGTGTGGTGTGATGTGGTGTGATATGATTTGGTGTGATATGATGTGGTGTGGTGTGTTATGATGTGGTGTGATATGATGTGGTGTGGTGTGGTGTGATGTGGTGTGGTATGGTGTGGTATGGTATGATGTGGTGTGGTATGATGTGGTATGGTGTGATATGGTGTGGTGTGATATGATGTGGTGTGGTATGGTATGGTATGATGTGGTGTGATGTGGTGTGGTGTGGTGTGATGTGGTATGGTGTGGTATGATGTGGTATGGTGTGGTGTGATGTGGTGTGATGTGGTGTGTTGTGGTGTGGTGTGATGTGGTGTGGTGTGGTGTGATGTGGTGTGGTGTGGTATGATGTGGTATGGTGTGGTGTGATGTGGTGTGGTGTGATGTGGTGTGGTGTGGTGTGATGTGGTGTGGTGTGGTGTGATATGATGTGGTGTGATATGATGTGGTGTGATATGATGTGGTGTGGTGTGGTGTGGTGTGATATGATGTGGTGTGGTTTTGTGTGGTGTGGTGTGGTGTGGTATGGTGTGGTGTGGTGTGGTGTGATATGATGTGGTGTGATATGATGTGGTGTGGTGTGTTATGATGTGGTGTGATATGATGTGGTGTGGTGTGGTGTGATGTGGTGTGGTATGGTGTGGTATGGTATGATGTGGTGTGGTATGATGTGGTATGGTGTGATATGGTGTGGTGTGATATGATGTGGTGTGGTATGGTATGATGTGGTGTGATGTGGTGTGGTGTGGTGTGGTGTGGTGTGATGTGGTATGGTGTGGTATGATGTGGTATGGTGTGGTGTGATGTGGTGTGGTGTGATGTGGTGTGGTGTGGTGTGATGTGGTGTGGTGTGATGTGGTGTGGTGTGGTGTGGTATGATGTGGTATGGTGTGGTGTGATGTGGTGTGGTGTGATGTGGTGTGGTGTGGTGTGATGTGATGTGGTGTGGTGTGATGTGGTGTGGTATGATGTGGTATGGTGTGGTGTGATGTGGTGTGGTGTGGTGTGATGTGGTGTGGTGTGGTGTGGTGTGGTATGATGTGGTATTGTGTGATATGATGTGGTGTGGTATGATGTGGTATGATGTGGTATGGTATGATGTGGTGTGGTGTGGTGTGTTATGATGTGGTGTGATATGGTATGATGTGGTGTGATATTGTGTGATGTGGTGTGATATGATATGGTGTGGTATGGTGTGGTGTGGTATGATGTGGTGTGATATGATGTGGTGTGTGATATGGTGTGGTGTGGTATGATATGGTGTGATGTGATGTGGTATGATATGGTATGATGTGATGTGGTATGATGTGGTGTGGTGTGGTATGATGTGGTGTGGTGTGGTATGATGTGGTGTGGTGTGATATGATGTGGTATGATGTGGTGTGGTATGATGTGGTGTGGTGCATAAACACGCATCACACCACTCAGGGGGATGGGGAGGGGGTCACAAACAGTACCCTGTCAGATTCTGGAAGGAGCCAGAGCACACTAACAAGCTCTGAGTAAACACACACGCACATACGCGTACAGTTTGTTTGTACAGACAGATGCGGGGGAAGGAGGTAACAGGGCTGTTCAACACAGGAGATGTGGACACTGGATATAACCTAGCCTGCCTGCCTGTCTGAGACAATTACTGAGACCCTGGTGTGTGTGTGTGTGTGTGTGTGTGTGTGTGTGTGTGTGTGTGTGTGTGTGTGTGTGTGTGTGTGTGTGTGTGTGTGTGTGTGTGTGTGTGTGTGTGTGTGTGTGTGTGTGTGTGTGTGTGTGTGTGTGTATTGAGCACATTGATCCCAAGAGATAGGAGGTGGACTGATCATAACACAATCAGTAGACCAATCGCTTGGTATCGACAGAGAAGTCACACAATCTTCCAGCATGTCACCTTGACCATTTCACAGAGGGATGAACATCCTATGCAGCAGAAGGAACCAACAACTATACTGTCCTGTAGCACCCCAGAGACAAATAATCACTCAATCAGATCAACTAGCTCTTTATGGAAGGCAGCAGATCTTGACGAAACAGAAAGCCATACGGCATATCAGGGGAATAGCAGTCTGGAATGCAAACTGAATAGCACTCTGTTTTACTGATGTTTCAGTGAAATCCAGGCAATAAACATATACACACCTAAGGAAATCAGAGAAACCAACTACAGATGTTGGACCTTCATTTGAGCCAGTTTTCTATATAAGGAAAATAATCCTGCAGCAACAGGAAATGTGAGTTATTATGTGCATTATAATTAATTGACATTTTTGTAGGGGTTGATACATTTTTCGTAAGGTTAAATCAAGTCTGACATTTCAAAGTAAAAATGACAAACTTCAGAAGCCTTTTAAAGCTTCAAATACACTACAAGTTTAAAATGTCCTGTATTGCAGGAACGTTCTCCTGCAACAGGGTGATCAAATGTAGATTCTGCATCTGTACAGTACTATATGTGTGATGTGTAATAGCTCCATCATCAGTAACATTAGCATTACATTCCCCCATAATGCTAATTAAAGTTGAGTATTAATACTGTGTCTCTGAGCAAACATAGAGATTGCACTGAGTGCTACTGTGCCCGGGATTACATAACACCCTCTCTCTCCAGCCCTACCTCCTTCCACCTTCATTAGGTAATGACTTTCATACAAGAGTCTGAGCACAGCAGTCACTGACTGGTTTAATGTGGGTAACGTTAATGTAGAGTTGGAAATGTAGATTACACTAACTAAGCGAGAGAGAGGCACAGGGAGAGCAACATTGTATACAGTGGTTTGACATTAGAGAACTAGCAGATTGTGCAGTCCATTCAGCACTACTAGAGCGCAATGCATCTTCAGCACCACGGACAGCACCCAACCTATTTACACAGAACATGATTTTAGTACTGAGCAATTAACTTGGATTGGATTGAAGAGGGGACTAGTGAAATGTAGGAGTGGATCTTAGAGTACCTCCTGCCTTCAAGAGAAGAGGACATTGGTTGTCACTGCTGCTCTCACTCACAATCTGAGACTTCATCCACCTTTGTGCTGTAGCCTTCACAAAAGTGTCCCCTGTGGTGTGGTTGTTATTTAGTTAGGCCCGCCTACGCATGCGCGAGTTATAAAGCGATGACTCTGCGATGTTATAAAGCGCAAACAAACAGGCGGCAAGGCAGAGCACTTTGGATGAGGACACCCTTAAGTGACTTGACTCGGTTAAAAAAAGATGGAACATCTGTCCAGGTACAGATTTCACCACAATGAACAAACATCTCAAACTACACGGTCCATTACCTGCGTGCGGCAACCTTTCCTCCAGTTCTCATTGCACCACACAGAGCACAAACGTCAAAGGTGCGATCTTATATCGATCGACTTTCGATAAGTCTGTGGCCCTCAGGACTGATGTGACGTTAATCCTAGGCCTACTGCCGAATAACCAAATCAAACCGGGTAATAGCCTACAATTCAAAAAACCGAGAAAACTTGTGAATCAAGTCACGTCAACAGTAATTAGAGGAACACAGTTGGGAAGCGCGTGTTAAAGTCATTCACGAGTAGGAGAGATATATGATTGTTCAAGCAGAGTCCTGGGACGCTCGTCCTCCATCCCTCGCGGCCGTTGGACGTCATCACCGCGCGGGATGGATGTCTGTTTAAACAGGCTTGCAGATAAACTATTGTGCGGGAGCGTTCCGAGGCTGCGCAGACTCCTGTTCGGTTTAATCAGTGGTTATCAGGAGTCATCCCGAAGGAGTGATGCACCACCAGACTGCCTCATAAGTAGGGTATCAATGGGGCCACACACAGAGAGAGAGATTGGGCAATCACTTTCACAGGAATATTATAAAGTTTGTCATGCTAGATAACCAAACTGAATATCTGTTAGCATATCAGTTTAGTTCAGTGAGGCTATCTTATGCATGTGTGGTAGACCTTTCTCATTGCATGTGGTCATATAGACTAATATCGTTAATAACATTATCTTATCAAACCAAAGTGGATGTGTCCGTACAGAGTTACATTACCGACACCGGGTCTGCCCAATACAGATGGTTCGTTCAGCGCAGCTGTGACTGTGATGTTGGAACGCCTTCTCCTTTTGGCTAATGCTAGATGTAATTAAGTATACCATTACCAACGTACATTAACTAACAACCGTGCTTGACTCATTTCCCAATATTTGTTTCCAGTCACTGACTGTCCCCCCACCTTGACGGTCTCCTGTTGATGTCACACCTGCAGGTCGTGTAGGCCTATACAGTGGTGTAGAGTACAAATACTATAAAATATTACTTAAGTATTTTTTGGGGTATCTGTACTTTACTATTCATATTTTCGACAACGTTTATTTCATTACATTCCTAAAGAAAATATTAGCTTTTTTAACACACATGGAATTATGTAGTAACCAAAAAAGTGTTATTAAACAAATCAATATATATTTGATATTTGAGATTCTTCAAAGTAGCCACCCTTTGCCTTGATGACAGCTTTGCACACTCTTGGCACTATCTCAACCAGCTTCATGAGGTAGTCACCTGGAATGCATTTCAATTAACAGGTGTGCCTTGTTAAAAGTTAATTTGTGGAATTTATTTATGTCTTAATTCGTTTGAGCCAATCAGTTGTGTTGTTACAAGGTAGGGGTGGTATACAGAAGATAGCTCTATTTGGTAAAAGACCAAGTCCATTTTATGGCAAGAACAGCTCAAATAAGCAAAGAGAAACAATAGTCCATCATTACTTTAAGACATGAAGGTCAGTCAATATGGAAAATTTCAAGAACTTTTAAAGTATCTTGAAGTGCAGTCGCAAAAACCATCAAGCACTATGATGAAACTGGCTCTCATGAGGACCACCACAGGAAAGGAAGACCCGGAGTCACCTCTGCTGCAGAGGATAAGTTCATTAGAGTTACCAGCCTCAGAAATCGGCAATTAACTGCACCTCAGATTGTACCTCACAGAGTTCAAGTAACAGACACATCTCAACATCAACTGTTCAGAGGAGACTGCGTGAATCAGGCCTTCATTATCAAATTGCTGCAAAGAAACCACTACTAAGGGACCCCAATAATAAGAAGAGACTTACTTGGGCCAAGAAACACGAGCAATGTTATTTAGAATTCAAGGCACACTTCACCAGCATGGTTTCCACAGCATTCTGCAGTGATACGCCATCCCATCTGGTTTGCGCTTAGTGGGACTATCATTTGTTTTGCAACAGGATAATGACCCAAAACACACCTCCAGGCCGTGTAAGGGCTATTTGACCAGGAAGGAGAGTAACGGAGTGCTGCATCAGATGACCTGGCCTCCACAATCATTGGACTTCAACCCAATTCAGATGTTTTGGGCTGAGTTTGAGAGTAGAGTGAAGGAAAAGCAGGCAACAAGTGCTCAGCATATGTGGGAACTCCTTCAAGACTGTTGGAAAAGCGTTCCTCGTAATTCTGGTTGAGAGAATGCAAAGAGTGTGCAAAGCTGTCAAGAAAAAAAGATGGCTACTTTGAAGAATCTCAAATATAAAATATGTTTAGATTTGTTTAACACTTTTTTTGGTTGATGATTACATGTGTGTTATTTCATAGTTTTGATGTCTTCACTGTTATTCTACAATGTAGAACATTGTAAAAATAAAGAAAAACCCTTGAATGAGTAGGTGTGTCCAAACTTTTGACTGGTGCTGTACAGGCTTCTTTGTAAATTATGTCTGAGTGTTGGAGTGTGCCCCTGGCTATCTGTGAATGAACTAGTTATTTTTTTATTAATGGTATCACTTGGTTAATTTAAGGAATTGGAAATTATTCATACTTTTACTTTTGATACTTGAGTATATGCAATTACAATTACTTTTCGTACTTAAGTTTATTTTTAAAACCAAATACTTTTGACTTTTACTCAAGTAATATTTTACAATGTGAGTTTTATATTTTCTATTTAAGTATACTTTTACTCAAGTATAACAATTGGTTATTTTTTCCACCACAGGGCTTACATAAATTGGAACCGTCTAGTGGGCAAATGCACGTAATGTAGGTCTACTCTATCAATGCACAATTGTGTGTCTCTCTCTCTCTTTCGCATATGCACACACACTTTGAGAAAACACGTTTTGAATATGTCTGGGTGCAAATTGAAGCCATTCTTCGACACTGACTGAGTCAATGTGCCATTAGCCTAACTAAACAGCCACACAGGGGGGGGGGTCATGGATGGAGGAGAAAGGAAAACACCGAGTGAAAAGACAGATGCCGCACGAGGACACTTTTAGAGAAACACGTGGCAACCAAACACGTGTGGCGCTCACTGATTCAGTTCTTATTTTCTCATTTTATTCATATACTCATCTCTTATAAAATGTACAATATAGACACCTTTACAAAATAGAAAATGACCCACATTACTGACAAATACAAAGTACAACTCCAACATATATATATAGGCCAATGCAATACTGCTTTGGCATTTCAAATACATAATAAAGTGCTAGTTTTTTTCATATTTTTTTAATATAAATACATTCATGATGACGTTTTTCTTTTCATCACAAAAGTTGTTGTTCACAGCATTTCAGACGGACTGTGTCCTGGTCTTCAGTTGCAATAAAGTGCAGATGCTTATGTTAGATATACATTTGAGCGCCGAATCCACTTGTTTAAAGCATTTACAGTCAACTGAAAGCGAATTGTCGGTGGCCAACACACAAACACACTGTCATCAGAGTTCACTCAGCACCCCTCTAAACTTCACTGGGTGACCTGGAGCGGTAGGCTACGTTGGTCTGAAAGCAGCCGCAGAAAAGGACGTAGAGCGAGCGCTGGATCTCGGCATTACGGTAGGCGTAGATGATTGGGTTGATCATGGAGTTGTAGGTGGCCGGAAGCAGCGTGGCGTACGTGTACACCAACGGGTACTCGCGCTCTCCCACCAGGCAGTAAATAGCGAAGGGCAGCCAGCTCGCGCCGAAGGTGCCCAGGATGATGGCCAGCGTGGACACGCCCTTCTTGGTGGCCACGTAGTGCGAGGCAGTGAAGAAGTGCTTCTGAAGAGCGATCTGGTGCGCGTGGTGGCATACGATCTTGCAGATCTTGAAGTAGAGAGTCAGCATGAGTATGAAGATGACGAAGAAGGAGACCGCCAACAATGTCACGTTGCTGCGAGTGAGCGGGCGCACGATGCTGCACGAGTTCGGGTCGTCCAGACAGTTCCAGCCCAGCACGGGTAGCAGGCCCAGGCACATAGACACGCCCCACGTGCCCGCCAGCATCAGGTGCACATAGTGGAGCGTCTTCTCCGAGAAGTAAGTCAGTGCGTTGTAGAGAGAAAAGTACCGGTCCACCGTTATAGCCAGCAGGCTACTGATGGACGCCGTGAAGGAGGCCACTAGGAACCCAACAGTAATAAGACTGATAGTCTCTGAGGAGATGACGTACTGGAACACGAAATTGAGGATTAATCCCATGCCTGCCAGTAAATCCGCAGTGGCCAGGCTCCCTATGAGAACGAACATGGGGGTGCGCATGGTGGGCGTATAGAAGATGATAGCCACCACGATGCTGTTCTCACAGGCGATGACGGTGCCCGACATGCAAAGCATGATGTCCCACGGGTTGATGGGGAAGTCCTGCTGGGCGGCGGAGAGTTCCAGGCTGCCGTTTCTCTCTGGATAGTTGGCCTCCATACACGGGAAAGCCTTTCCAGCCAACGTGGCTGTCGCCACAGTGTCGTTACCGAGGAAAGTCTCGTTCATGTCTGCGCATGTGTCACCTTTTCCCTCCTGAAGAGAAAATTACAGAGAGAGAGAGAGATTGCAATTTAGTTTCACAATTGCCATATGTAAAAATATGCAATGCCTAGAGACAGCAGGGTAGGAGCTATCCGTGGTGCGGAAACGTGGGCAACTCATGCAGCGCCAAAAAACGCCAAACCTGAATCATGAAAAACTCATAAAAGACAGATCTAAAACTGTTATGACATCACGGTAATATTATCCAAAAGCTTGTGTCCAACTTTTGAGACCGCATGAAGAGCAGTGCCCGAGGAGCTATCCATGGTGCTGAAACTTGAAACGGAATAATAGGCTATGAGCGTGGATAAAAATGCACCCCTGTCCCACTTATCTCCCAATAATGAAACAAACTGATACACAATATTATCAAAACTCAATAAAGTAGCACATCGTCTTTTTAGCAAGTTTTAGTTTCCATGTGAAATGGTAATGTAGATTACATACCTCTCCGTTTTACACAGAGCTTTCGGAAAAAATGTATTTGTAGAAAATCACAACTGTCCCTTTCCTCGAAATAGCTCAGGTAAAGCCCTCGGCTTTGTTCTGTTTCCCTCGCATAGGCGAGACACCAAGGGAAGGTGCGACCTGAAGCATTGACTGGCGCGGGGGAGAGGGACGAGCGCGAGAGCCAGAACGGTAAAGACTGACGTTTGCAAGCGGTGGAGCGCTATTAAACCCAAGTGACGTCAGGTCACATACTGTAGAGAGAGAGAAAAAGAGAGAGGAGAGATGCAGACATGGAAGGCCGACCACGATCACACACGCTCAAGATAAAACGTGTAGACCATGCAGCGGCTCTCTCTCTCTCCATGAAGACTTCACAGCGCCTTGCTCAGCGCACGGCCAAACAGATCACAGTCGGACTAATGCTAATTTCATTTGGTTACAGACTCTTTCTTGAAGTAAAAAAGATGAAATGGCACATTTCTTATATCAGAAAGTTACTGGTTGCGGATTGGCACTAGTCAAAGTAATCCAGTCCTGAAATGTGTTAAGAGGGAGCGTGTGTGTCAGGATACATTAGTGTGCGTGTGTCTGTGTGTGATGTGCGTGGAAGTGCTTGTGTTGAAACTGCATTCTCCGTGTACGGCTTTCTAGATGTGGTAACCTAACCATCCCTTTTGGTCCACTATTACCACTACGAGATTCTGAGGAACGGAGTGGCTTTTCACTTTTCAATTCACGTTACAACCCTGCCTTACCCATCGTTGTGGCTGGCAACACAACATTCTTGGTCTGCTGCTCAAATTGACCATACATACAGTGGGGCATAAAAGTATTTAGTCAGCCACCCACTTAAAAAGATGAGAGAGGCCTGTAATTTTCATCATAGGTACACTTCAACTATGACAGACAAAATGAGAAAAACAATCCAGAAAATCACATTGTAGGATTTTTAATTAATTAATTTGCAAATTATGGTGGAAAATAAGTATTTGGTCAATAACAAAAGTTTATCTCAATACTTTGTTATATACCCTTTGTTGGCAATGACAGAGGTCAAACGTTTTCTGTAAGTCTTCACAAGGTTTTCACAAACTGTTGCTGGTATTTACTGGGGAAGCCAATGCTCTGATCCCATCTTTATTAAACTGGACAATGGGCCCTATGGGAATCCCAATCATTGCCGGTTGTGATACAGCCTGGAATCGAGCTAGGGTCTGTAGTGACGCCTTTAACACTGAGATGCAATGCCTTAGAAATCTGCACCACTCGGGATTAGTGAGCCTGCGAAAACATCAAGTCATGTTTTTACAGCCTAAGTTGCACTACATGACCAAAAATATGTGGACACCTGCTTATCGGACATATCATTCCATAATCATGGCCATTAATATGAAGTTGGTCCCCCCTTTGTTGCTATAACAGCCTCCACTCTTCTGGGAAGGCTTTCCTCTAGACATTGGAAAATTGATGCTGGGACTTGCTTCCATTCAGCCACAAGAGCATTAGTGAGGTTGGGCACTGATTTTGGGCGATTAGGCCTGGCTCACATTCGGTGTTCCAATTCATACCAAAGGTGCTCGATGGGGTTGAAGTCAGGGCTCTGTGCAGGCCATTCAAGTTCTTCCATCTCGACAAACCATTTCTGTATGGAACTCGATTTGTGCATGAGGGCATTGTCATGCTGAAACAGGAAAGGGCCTTCCCCAAAATGTTGCCACAAAGTTGAAGCACAGAATCATCTAGAACAGGGGTGTCAAAGTCAAATGGACGGAGGGCCAAATAAAAAATTTAGCTACAAGCCGAGGGCCGGACTGTTCGAATGTTCATTGAAAAATTTTTAAATGACGCATATAGTCTAGTGAACCTAATTGAACCTACTGAAAACCTAACAAATATATTCCAATATGATCAGATAAATAAAGCAATATTTTCTTATGGCTCTGTCAGTAATCTTTAATTTTCAACAGACACAAAAGACAAATTTGAAAATTGACAACTGGGCAATGTCAGAAATGTCGGTGCTCTCATCCACAGCCAAGGAATATGCAATGAAATCTTTTCCCTTTTTCACAAGCTGCTCTTTTAGATTGATGGACAACTGGTCTACTCTCTCGGCAATGGTGTTTCTGCTCAGACTCACATTTAAAAAGAGTTGCCTTTTTTCTGGGCAAACTTCGTCACAAACTTTAATCATGCAGTTTTTGATGAAATCCCCCTCCGTAAATGGCCGGGCTGATTTAGCGATCTCTTCTGCCAAAATAAAACTGGCCTTGACAGCAGCCTGGCCTTGTGATTTGGCTTTTTGAACAGAGCCTGTCGAGATTTGAGGCCTCGTTTTAATTCCTCTGCCTTTTGTAGCCTTTGTTCCATGTCCATATTCTTGTTTTTGTCCGCGTGTTTCGTTTCATAATGTCGTCTCAGATTATACTCTTTCAGTACCGCCACACTTTCTCCACACAGAAGACACACAGGTTTTCCAGCTACCTCCGTGAACATATACTCCGACTCCCACCTTGTTTGAAACCCCGGTTCTCAGTGTCCACCTTCCGTTTTGCCATTTTTGATGGGTATCTGAAAGTTAATTTTACTGTGATGCTGACGACTGCTGTGCCAATAAATATTGAAATGAAGCAGCCTACTGCTCGGTGCGTCACCGTTGCATTGTGGGAAATGTAGTATTGGTGCGTGTAAAAGATCTGCGGGCTGCCGGCTTGCTGCGGTCTGCGGGCCGGTTCTAATAATAAATCAAGATCATCCCAGGGGCCGTAAAAAACCTTCTCGCGGGCCGGATGTGGCCCGCGGGCCTTGACTCTGACATATGTGATCTAGAATGTCATTGTACGCTGATTTCCCTTCACTGGAACTAAGGGGCCTAGCCCAAACCATGAAAAACAGCCCAGACCGTTATTCCTCCACCAAAATGTACAGTTGGAACTATGCATTTGGGCATGTAGCGTTCTCCTGGCATCTGCCGATCCCAGATTCGTCTGTCAGACGGTGAAGCGTGATTCAACACTCCAGATAACATGTTTCCACTACTCCAGAGTCCAATAGCGGCAAGCTTTACACCACTCCAGGCGACGCTTGGTATTGTGGATGGTGATCTTAGACTTGTGTGCGGGTGCTCGGTCATGGAAATCCATTTCATAAAGCTTCCAACGAACAGTTCTGGTGCTGACATTGCTTCCAGAGGCAGTTTGGAACTCGGTAGTGAGTGTTGCAACCGAGGACAGACCATTTTTATGCGCCTCACTCTTCAGCACTCAAAGCTCCCGTTCTGTGAGCTTGTGTGGCCTATCACTTCGCAGCGGAGCAATTGTTGCTCCTAGAAGTTTCCATTTCACAATAACAGCACTTACAGTTGTCCGGGGCCGCTCTATCAGGGCAGACATTGGAGGAATTGACTTGTTAGAAAAGGTGGCATCATATGACGGTGCCACGTTGAAAGTCACTGAGCTCTTCAGTATGGGCCATTCTACTGACAATGTTTGTCTATGGAGATTGCATGGCGGCGTGCTCAATTTTATACACCTGTAAGCAACGGATGTGGCTGAAATCGCTGAATACACTCATTTGAAGGGGTGTCCACATACGAGTGTATGTATTTATTAACTAAAATAGGCCCATTTATTTGTGTTCTGAGAAAATGTGAATGTTATCAAATTTGGTTTATATTCAAACTTCAGGTGGCTTGACTACCTGGGCCTTTTTAATCCAAAATGATTGACTGGAAATAATCAATCAAAACAATAGTGATAACATCCTGTATGAGTATCTTTAAATTAAAACTTCTTCAGGCTCGGCGTCCCGCTAGCAGGACAACTTCGAGTGAAACTGGAGGACAAGCAATTCAAATAAATAATCATAAAAATTATGGATATTAAACAAGTATCTTATCGGTTGAAAGCTGAAATTCTTGTTCATCTAACTGCCCTGTCTGATTTACAGTAGGGTTTACATGCCATGCGATTGTTTGAGGACAGTGCCCCAAAAAATTCACAAATAGTCATAAATTCACAAATAGTCATTAAATATTCACTTACTTTTTGAAAATCTTCCTCTGATTTGTCATCGAAAGCGTCCCAGCTATAACATGTCGGGTCGTTTTGTTAGATAAAATCCTTCTTTATATCCCAAAAAGTCAGTTTAGTTGGCAACATCGATTTCAGTAATCCACTCGTTCAACATGCCAAGATAGGAATACAAAAATCTACCTCTAAACTTTGTTTCAACAAGTCAAAATAAGTTTCTATTTAATCCTCAGATATCCTAAAATGTAATCAAACTATAACATTTCATATGGAAAGAAGTATGTTCAATAGGAAACCAATATTAGCAGGTGCGCGTTGTCTTCATGGCGCTCGCGCCCACAAATTTCGAGGACTGTGTCGCTGAAGTAAAACTCATTATTCTTAATAATTTTGCCTGAAACCTTGAACATTGAGTGCCAACACTCAGTGGAAGCCATAGGAATTGCATACTGGGAGCTAGATTTCATTATTTCCCTATACCTTCCATTGTAAGAGCATTGGCTCTCAAAATAATTAATTCCGGTTGGTTTTTCTTTGGATTGTCTGCTACCATATCTATTGTGTTATAGTCTCCTACATTATTTTAACATTTCTACAAATTTCAAAGTGTCTTCTTTCTAATGGAAAAAATTAAATGTATATCCTGGCTTCAAGGCCTGAGCAACAGGCAGTTTACTTTGGGCACGTCATTCAGGCGGAAATTGAGAAAAAAGGACCCTAGCCTGAATAAGTTTTTAATTAAAGCTGCAAAGGCCGACACAATGCAACCCTGCATACAGAGAGATCAGCCCTGTCGGTTTTATTGTTCAATCGCAGTTGTCTGTCTGTGTAAATGTTTCCATGGGCTTACTTCGTTTTACTTGGCTCAGTGCAGCCGGCAGCTACTGTGACAATTTCAGAATGTAACATGCTGTTACTTTAATTTCAAGTAATAGTTTAATAAAACAAGTCTCAAATATCAGAAAAATATACATTTCAGCTGTTTCAACATTGCTCTGCTATTACCACTTGTACTGTAGGAGTGTTGGCTCAACAACACATTTCTGTTTAGACTGCCCAGCTTCAAGCGGGGCAACAGTCGTGCGAATGTCGTGCCACCTCCGGAGGTAGTGGTCGAGACATAGCAAGTACGCAAGTTTACGTTTGAATAATATGAGTAGCCGACGGTATTTTTAAACAGGCTCTAAGTAGACTACGCCTCCTTCTGTTTATTGAGAAGGATTTCAACCTTAAATAATGGCCTATCATGTTCCCTGCACAGTTCAGTTACAGATCACCAGTTTAGAAAATGCATTTTATTATCGTTCAATATTTTCACAAAAGTTAGAGCATGAACTATTGCTTTAGTTATTTTAAATACTCCTATCTAGCCAACCAGACACCGTCTCTGCACTGCGTCGCAGGGAGCTGGAGTCCGCTCCCAAAGCATTCCGATGCCCCCATAGACACCTGCAATGTGATTTAACCAAAGAGCTTTGGTATCCATTACTGGGAGTTACAGGATAGGTACTGTTTGGTGTAGCACAGATCATTTACGACCAACCTTAGCTTGGAGATACTGTCTTCGTCCTCAACTGGTGGAAACAGGAGTCTCATGGAATGTCGTTGTCTAGCTGCAGGGGGTCCGTTTGAATTGGCTCCATACATTAAAACAAATACTTTTTTGTTTCATGAAGAAAATCCATCAATGTCTACGCCCCCATTAAATCAAACTTTATTTGCCACATGCGTCGAATACATGTGTAGACCTTACCGTGAAATGCTTACTTACAAGCCCTTAAGCAACAGTGCAAGAAATATAAAATAACAATAATGAGGTTATATACAGGGGGTACCGGTACCGAGTCAGTGTGCGGGGGTACAGGTTAGTTGAGGTCATTTGTATATGTATGTAGGGGGGAAGTGACTATGCATAGATAACAAACAGTGAGTAATCCGGTGGCCATTTGGTTAATTGTTCAGCAGTCTTATGGCTTGGGGGTAGAAGCTGTTAAGGAGCCTTTTGGTCCTAGACTTGGCGCTCTGGTGCCGCTTGCCGTGCGGTAACAGGGAAAACAGTCTATGACTTGGGTGACTGGAGTCTCTGACAATTTTTGTAACTTTTTGAGGATCTGGGGACCCTTGCCAATTCTTTTCAGTCTCCTGAGGGGGTAAAGGTCTAGTCGTGCCCTCTTCACGACTGTCTTGAAGTGTTTGGACCATGATAGTTTGTTGGTGATGTGGACACCAAGGAATGTGAAACTCTCTACCTGCTTCACTCGGCCCGCCTTTTCCTGTTGTCCACGATCAGCTCCTTTGTCTTGCTCACATTGAGGGAGAGGTTGTTGTCCTGGCACCACATTGCCAGGCCTCTGATCTCCTCCCTATAGGCTGTCTCATCGTTGTCGGTGATCAGGCCTACAACTGTTGTGTCGTCAGCAAACTTAATGATGGTGTTGAAGTCGTGTTTGGCCACGCAGTCGTGGGTGAACAGGGAGTACAGGAGGGGACTAAGCACACAACCCTGAGTGGCCCCAGTGTTGAGGGTCAGAGTTGCTGACGTGTTGTTGCCTACACTCACCACCTGGGGGCGGCCCGTCAAGAAGTCCAGCCTCCAGTTGCAGAGGGAGGTGTTTAGTCCCAGGGTCCTTAGCTCAGTGATGAGCTTTGTGGGCACTATGGTGTTGAACGCTGAGCTGTAGTCAATGAACACCATTCTCTCATAGGTGTTCTGTTTGTCCAGGTGGGAAAGGGCATTGTGGAGTGCAATTGAGATTGCATCATCTGTGGATCTGTTGGTGCGGTATGCAAATTGAAGTGGGTCTAGTGTATCCGGGAAGATGCTGTTGATGTGAGCCATGACCAGCCTTTAGAAGCACTTCATGGCTACCGAAGTCAGTGCTACTGGGCGGTAATCAGTTAGGCAGGTTACCTTCGCTTCCTTGGGCACAGGGACTATGGTGGTCTGCTTGAAACATGTAGGTATTATAGACTCGGTCAGGTAGAGGTTGAAAATGTCAGTAAAGACACTTCCCAGTTGGTCTGCGCATGCTTTGAGTACACATCCTGGTAATCCGTCTGGCCCGCAGCTTTGTGAATGTTGACCTATATAAAGGTCTTGCTCACATCGGCTACCAAGAGCGTTATTACATAGTCGTCCTGAACAGCTGGTGCTCTCATGCATGCTTCAGCGCTGCTTGCCTCAAAGCGAGCATAAAAGGCATTTAGCTCTTCTGGTAGGCTCGCGTCACCATCTTGTCTAATTCAAGTCTTCTCTCATTGATCAAGACAGCGGGTGTCCACCCCAAAGGGCTGCATGTCATGATGACAGACACCTGTCTCGATCATTGACAGAAAACAAGAAATAGACAATATGGCGGAGTACACAGTTGTATTAATTCATGGAGCAGAAAAAGTATTTTAATAACATAACGTTTTCTAAATTCAAATACTCCACACTGCCCACTCACTCATTCACACCTGTAGGCAATTTGGACTGATCATTCTTGAGAACATCAGCTATCGCTGCCATACTGTGTGGGAATGTAGGTGTGGTCAGCCAGGTAAAATACAACATGTATGCATCAGCAGCTAATAAAGAGTAGCTTACGATCAGCTCCTAAGATATCACTAGCTTGAATCAAAGAACCAAATGCCCAGGCCTGTCTGCATCCTGTCTACGTCCTGTGATCTAACCAGCTACTGATCTCAAATTAAAGCCAGTCAACTCAGACATTTCAGAAAACTGAAATATCAATTCAATAACTGAAAAGGGAAATCTATTTTCAATAACTTCTCAAAACACTTGTCACCTATACTCCCTTTCCGGCCTCTAGGCCATCAGGCTGCTGATTATCCCGAATACCTGTCACCATCGTCTCATGACACTCACCTGGACTCCATCACCTCCTTGATTATCTTCCCTATATCTGTCACTCACCTTGGCTCTTTCCTCAGGTGTTATTGACTTTGTTTAATGTCGGTGTTTTGTTTATTCATTATAACACTCCTTCCCTGTACTTGCGTCCCGACTCTCAGCGAGCTCGTTACAGAATAACACCTTAAGCCTCAGCCGGATCGCCAGGCTCCCCTGCGTCAGCCGGCTTGTCAGGTTCTCATGCCTCAGCAGGATCGCCAGGCTCCCCTACCTCTACCGATCTGTTAGGTTCCCGTCCCCCAGCTGACTCGACAGGTTCCCGTGACCCAGCTGACTCGACAGGTTCCCGTGCCCCAGCTGACTCGACAGGTTCCCGTGCCCCAGCTGACTCGACAGGTTCCCGTGCCCCAGCTAACTCGACAGGTTCCCGTGCCCCAGCTGACTCGACAGGTTCCCGTGCCCCAGCTGACTCGACAGGTTCCCGTGCCCCAGCTGACTCGACAGGTTCCCGTGCCCCAGCTGACTCGACAGGTTCCCGTGCCCCAGCTGACTCGACAGGTTCCCGTGCCCCAGCTGACTCGACAGGTTCCCGTGCCCCAGCTGACTCGACAGGTTCCCGTGCCCCAGCTGACTCGACAGGTTCCCGTGCCCCAGCTGACTCGACAGGTTCCCGTGCCCCAGCTAACTCGACAGGTTCTCGCGCATCAGCATGGGTGACCAGTCCGCTCCTGATCTCTGGGTTCGTCCATATTGACGGCGTCCTGCGGCTGGAGCCTCGTGTCGGGGAGGGGGTACTGACACCTATACTCCCTCTCCGGCCTCAAGGTCATCAGGCTGCTGATTATCCCGCACACCTGTTACCATTGTCTCACGCACCTGCGCCTCATAACACTCACCTGACTCTTCACTATATCTGTCACTCTCCTTGGTTCTTTCCTCAGGTGTTATTGACTCTGTTTTCATGTTGGTGTTCTTGTTTTGTTTATTCATTATAACACTCCCTCCCTGTACTTGCTTCCTGACTCTCATTGCGCTCGTTACAACACTGAAAAGTAAAAGCTATTTATTTTAATAGTTGCTCCAATTTTTGAAGTTTAAATTCAAGTCACTTCCTGAATTGACTACCTTCAATTATAATTGACCCAAACCCTGGTCTCTTCTCATAGCCTCTGTCTAACCGCTATGTGGGGAGACTAGCTAGTTCCAACACAGCACCACCACTACTCCCCTCAGCGCTGCTCCACGTGTTACCATGCCGTAAGAGCAATCCATCCTCCCCTGGACACCGATCCTGCTGTTTGTCCTTCTTGTGCAACGTCAACTGGTCTGCTCCTCTCTGCCTGCAATACACTCCCCAGTCCACACAACAGTATAAATGGCAACCATGGTAACCAATATTCACACTGGGTGTCCAAGCTTACCGTACACTCATTACCTAACACTAACACCTGTTGTAGCTATTACAGTGGATATACGTACCGTACTGTACAGGGAAACAAGCCTGCTGCTGTATGTCCAGGCCACGTACCAGCTGTACCTAAATACTCCTCTAACCATCATTTACTCTCCTACTTCATTCCCTCTCTCTCTCTCTCCCTCTCCCCTTCCACCTTCATTCCATTATTTTCTCTATTACTCTGCCTTTACCCCCTCTTTTTCAAATTGTCTTTCTCGCTAACAGTCTATTTTCTCCTGAGCCACATTCTTATCATGATTCCCTTTACATTTTGGTCCCTCCCTCGCTCTCCCTTTCTCACTCATCTATCTGTAGTGGCCCCAGTGGATGGGAAGATGTGGCCGACAGACAAAATGTTCCCCTTAAAGGAGAGTTGTCTCAGTCACTACTCCCACACGTCATTGGCTTGTCTGGTCGCCATCCTTAAGATTTTACACTTTTTTTCTCTCCAAAAGTTAGTTTTTGCATTTCTGGTTTTAGGTAGAGAGACAAAAGCACAGATCAGACCAGACTCGAACAAACAACATTTCAGTGGCCCAAAAGTGTTTAAACATTTTGTTACAAATTCATATTATCTTCTGATAACAATTGCTGTTTACAATGGTAAAATGAAGAAATTCACATCGGCAGAAATTAAAATGTTATTAGTCACACATATGGTTAGCAGATGTTAATGCGAGTGTAGCGAAATGCTTGTGCTTCTAGTTCCAACAGTGCAGTAATTTCTAACAATTCCCAAATCTACCTAATACACACAAATCTAACAAGTGATCTAAGAAATCCCCAACAACTACCTAATACACAGAAATCTAAAGGGGTGAATGAGAATATGTACATATAAATATATGGATGAGCGATGGCCAAGCGGCATAGGCAAGGTGCAGAAGATGGTATAAAATATAGTATATACAGTTGAAGTCGGAAGTTTACATACACCGTAGCCAAATACATTTAAACTCAGTTTTTCACAATTCATGAAATTTAACCCTTGTAAAAAGTCCCTGTTTTAGGTCAGTCAGGATCACCACTTTATTTGAAGAATGTGAAATGTCAGAATAATAGTAGAGAATAATTTATTTAAACTTTTATTTCTTTCATCACATTCCCAGTGGGTCAGAAGTTTACATACACTCAATTAGTATTTGGTAGCATTGCCTTTAAATTGTTTAACTTGGTTCAAATGTTTTGGGAAGCCTTCCACGAGCTTCCCACAATAAGTTGGGTGAATTTTGGACCAAAGTACGTTCATCTCTAGGAGACCTTCCTGAGCGGTATGACGACCACGTGGTCCCATGGTCCCATACTTACATACTATTGTTTGTACAGATGAATGTGGTACCTTCAGGCGTTTGGAAATTGCTCCCAAGGATGAACCAGACATGTGGAGGTCTACAATCTTTTTTTCTGAGGTCTTGGCTGATTTCTTTTGATTTTCCCACGATGTCAATCCACAGGTACACCTCCAATTGACTCAAATGATGTCAATTAGCCTATCAGAAGCTTCTAAAGCCATGACATCATAATTTTCGGGAATTTTCCAAGCTGTTTAAAGGCACAGTCAACTTAGCGTATGTAAACTTCTGACCCACTGGAATTGTGATACAGTGAATTATAAGTGAAATAATCTGTCTGTAAACAATTGTTGGAAAAATTACTTGTGTCATGCACAAAGTAGATGTTCTAACCGACTTGCCAAAACTTTTAATGACTCCAAACTAAGCGTATGTAAACTTCCAACTTAACTGTACATGTGATATGAGTAATGTAAGATATGTAAACATTATTAAAGTGGCATTGTTTAAAGTGACTAGTGATCAGTGATCGAGTCTGAATGTGGTCAGCCTCTCGGAGTTAGTGATGGCTGTTTAACAGTCTGATGGCCTTGAGATAGAAGCTGTTTCTCAATCTCTCGTTTCCAGCTTTGATGCACCTGTACTGAACTCGCCTTCTGGATGATTGCGGTGTGAACAGGCAGTGGCTTCGGTGGTTGTTGTCCTTGATGATCTTTATGGCCTTCCTGTGACATTGGGTGCTGTAGGTGTCATGGAGGACAGGTAGTTTGCCCCCGGTGATGCGTTGTGCAGACCGCACCACCCACTGGAGAGCCTTGTGGTTGAGGGAGGTGCAGTTGCCGTGCCAGGCTGTTACAGCCCGACAGGATGCTCTCGTCAGAGTTTTGGGTGACAAGCCAAATTTCTTCAGTCTCCTGAGGTTGAAGAGGCTCTGTTGCGCCTTCTTCACCACACTATCTGTGTGGGTGGACCATTTCAGTTTGTCTGTGACGTGTATGCCCAGGAACTTAAAACATTCCACCTTCTACACTGCTGTTCCGTCGATTTGGATAGGGGGTGCTCACTCTGCTGTTTCCTGAAGTCCACAATCATCTCCTTAGTTTTGTTGATGTTGAGTGAGAGGTTGTTTTCCTGACAGGAGAGGGCTGAGCACACACCCTTGTGGGGCCCCAGTGTTGAGGGTCAGTGAAGGGGAGATGTTTCTGCCTTCAGCATCTGGGGGCGGCCCGTCAGAAAGTCCAGGACCCAATTGCACAGGAAGGGGTTGAGACCCAGGGCCTCCAGCTTGATGATGAGCTTGGAGGGTACTATGGTGTTGAATGCTGAGCTGTAGTCAAGGAACAGCATTCTTACATAGGTATTCTTTTTGTCCAGATGGGATAGGGCAGTGTGCAGTGCGATGGTGATTGCATCATCTGTGGACCTGTTGGGGCGGTATGCAAACTGAAGTGGGTCTAGGGTGGCCGGTAAGGTGGCGGTAATATGATCCTTAACTAGCCTCTCAAAGCACTTCATGATGACAGAAGTGAGTGCTACGGGGCGGAGGGTGAGCAGAAGGACTTGAGTTCCTGTGTTATGATCACACCATGAGTTGTCAAATCATAAAGCATACATAATGCACTCCAGATGGAGATCACTGCTTTGAATCTCCGAGGACAGTGTGACAAGTAGGGAGGATCACATGGTGACAACGTCCTGAGTGGTCTTTTAACAGTTGTGTGTGTGTGTAAGAGGAGAGAAAGAGAAATACACATTTGGGGAGAAAGAGGGGGTGAGTGAGAAAAGAGAGGACGGGAGAGAGTACGAGAGGAGAGAGCGAGGAGAGTGCGGAGAGTGGTGAGAGAGAGAGCGAGAGCGAGGAGAGAGAGTGCGAGAGGTGGGATGTAATAGGTGGAGCAGGAGGAGGCAGTTCATGGTTGAAATGGAGAGAGGGAATGAGAGGGAGATGTCAGTTTTATAGAACATGCAGCTTCTCCCGTCATTCTGTGACCACAGCAGGAGTACTACTATTAACCATGCACAGAGGGAGCTACACATAGATCTGTTCCACTAATCAACTGTTTTTGTGGATACAAATTGAACAGGATTGCCTCCCCATGAAAGGTAGCTGGCTCCAGATGATTCATTCATTTCAGGCGAGTGAGAGGTGTGTGACCAAAACAAATCACTGATATTTGACACCCGCTGTTTGGTTCAAAAACAACTTAGAAAAACAGGCTTATTTAAAGACCCCGCTTCTCATTCATTCTCACATATAAGCGCGCACGCACGCACGCACACACACACGCACACGCACACACACGAGGGGAAGACGGCTCATAATAATGGCTGGAATTAAATGTCATCAACCACATGGAACCCATGTTGGATGTGTTCGATACCATTCAATTTATTCCGTTCCAGCCATTTCTGGAGGCCATCCTCCCCAATTAAGGTGCCAGCAGCCTCCTGAGACACATATTCATCCTGAAATCTATAAATGTCCACCTTGTTAACCTGGCTACAGCTGTATATGCCTTTGGCCAAACAGCCTTTTACAGTGAAGACAAAAGAGAGGGAGAATAGGTGGTATGGATAGGGGAGGCATGTTTACCTAAGCACATGTACGCTCATGGGCTTGGTCTGATTTCTGATCTCTAACGGTCTGGTTTTGACAATGTCACTAGACAAGGAAACCAGAAAGACCAAGTATATAAAGAGCTGTCCTAATGGTTGTTGTTTCTCTCTGTCTGATTGGCTATTCTTATCTCTCTCGGCATCCAGCTTTGTCCCGCTGGCCAGAAATGTGGGAGGCAGGCAGACACCAGCACACGTTCTCTCCCTCAGCTTTAATCTGTGCTTAATAACAGCTAATAGATGTTCACTCTCGGTTTCATTCCCTCTCCTCTACATGCAGGTATATGCAGCAGGCTGTTCATCCCTCCTCCTTCCACGCCTTCTCTCCCCCTTCCTTCTCATTCCTCTAACGCCGTGCCATTAGGCACAGAGAGGCCAGGGAGAAAGGACCAGCGGCCAGGGTGTGTGTGTCTTTGTGGAGTGTGTATAACTGAATGTGTGTTATATCTGTGAGAAAGTCAGTGGCTGCAAGGCTCTCTGAAGCCCGGGGGAGAGACACACACACACACTCAGAGACAGAGAGTGAGGGAGAAACACACACACTGAGGGAGACAGAGAGCGAGGGAGAGACACACCCACACTCAGAGAGACAGAGAGCGAGGGAGACACACACACACACTCAGAGAGAGAGAGCGAGGGAGACACACACACACACTCAGAGAGAGAGAGAGAGAGAGAGAGAGAGCGAGGGAGAAACACAAACACACTCAGAGACAGAGAGCGAGGGAGACACACACACTCTGAGAGACAGAGAGAGAGGGAGACACACACACTCAGAGAGACAGAGATCGAGGGAGAGACACACACTCAGAGAGAAAGAGTGCGAGGGACACACACTCAGAGAGACAGAGATCGAGGGAGAGACACACACTCAGAGAGACAGAGAGCGAGGGAGAGAAACACACACTCAGGGAAACAGAGAGCGAGGGAGACACACACACACACTCAGAGAGAGAGAGAGCGAGGGAGACACACACACACTCAGAGAGAGAGAGAGAGAGAGAGCGAGGGAGAAACACAAACACATTCAGAGACAGAGAGCGAGGGAGACACACACACTCTGAGAGACAGAGAGAGAGGGAGACACACACACTCAGAGAGACAGAGATCGAGGGAGAGACACACACTCAGAGAGAAAGAGTGCGAGGGACACACACTCAGAGAGACAGAGATCGAGGGAGAGACACACACACTCAGAGAGACAGAGAGCGAGGGAGAGAAACACACACTCAAGGAAACAGAGAGCGAGGGAGACACACACACACAGACTCAGCGAGCATAGCCTTGCTATTGAGAAAGGCCGCCGTAGGCAGACATGGCTCTCAAGAGAAGACAGGCTATGTGCTCACTGCCCACAAAATGAGGTGGAAACTGAGCTGCACTTCCTAACCTCCTGCCCAATGTATGACCATATTAGAGAGACTTAGAGAGCGAGGGAGACACACACTCTGAGAGACAGAGAGAGACACACACACACTCAGAGAGACAGAGATCGAGGGAGAGACACACACTCAGAGAGACAGAGAGCGAGGGAGAGACACACACACTCAGAGAGACAGAGAGCGAGGGAGACACACACTCAGCGAGACAGAGAGCAAAAGAGAGACACACACACACTCAGCGAGACAGAGAGCGAGGGAGAGACACACTCAGAGAGACAGAGAGTGAGGGAGACACACACACACACCCAGAGAGACAGAGAGCGAGGGAGAGACACACACTCAGAGAGACAGAGAGCGAAGGAGACACACACACACACTCAGAGAGACAGAGAGCGAAGGAGACACACACACACACTCAGAGAAACAGAGAGCGAGGGAGAGACACACACATTCAGAGAGACAGAGATTGAGGGAGACACATTCAGAGAGACAGAGATCGAGGGAAAGACACACTCAGAGAAACAGAGAGCGAGGGAGACACACACAGAGAGACAGAGAGCGAGGGAGAGACACACAGAGAGACAGAGAGCGAGGGAGAGACACACACAGAGAGACAGAGAGCGAGGGAGAGACACACACAGAGAGACAGAGAGCGAGGGAGAGACACACTCAGAGAGACAGAGAGCGAGGGAGAGACACAGAGAGACAGAGAGCGAGGGAGAGACACACTCAGAGAGACAGAGATCGAGGGAAAGACACACACAGAGAGACAGAGATCGAGGGAGAGACACACACGCACTATTGTAAAGTGGCTGTTCCACTGGATGTCAGAAGGTGAATTCACCAATTTGTAAGTCGCTCTGGATAAGAGCGTCTGCTAAATGACTTAAATGTTAAATGTTAATGTCAGAGAGACAGGGAGTGAGGGAGAGACACACACACACACACACTCAGAGAGACAGAGAGCGAAGGAGAGACACGGAGAGACAGAGAGCGAGGGAGAGACACACACTCAGAGAGACAGGGAGTGAGGGAGAGACACACACACACACACTCAGAGAGACAGAGCGCGAGGGAGAGACACACACACACACACACTCAGAGAGACAGAGCGCGAGGGAGAGACACACACACACACACTCAGACAGTGAGTGAGGGAGAGACACACACACACACACACACTCAGAGAGACAGAGAGTGAGGGAGAGACACACACACACTCAGAGAGACAGAGAGCGAGGGAGAGACACACACACACTCAGAGAGACAGAGAGCGAGGGAGAGACACAGAGACAGAGCGAGACAAAAAGATTGAGAGATTAACAAAATGAATACAACAGTAGAGCACGCAGCCCAAAGTCACAACCAGACAAATCATCCTCAATGAATGAGTATACAGTACTGTCAGTGTGTGTCTGACATGTGCAGTTCTTTTAGTGACAGCTGTAGAGGATAGGAAGGAGAGAAGAGACGGAAGGAGTGTGGCTTGATCTTGTTCTCTAAGGATGCTACTGTCGTCCACTCACCAATGAAACCTCATCACATTTAGATTTACATGACATTTAATAAATATACAAGTTTAATATGGCGCTACACACTTATTCGCCCTCAGTAGTTAGACAGGCAGTTGTTCTAAAGAAAGCTAAATAAAAATCATTATTTATATGAAATAGAATTAAATCAATTAGTTTTGTAAACATGATAAGTTTATTTTGTCCAACATCCAAACAGAAAAAACGACAGCTGTGCTAAATGTGTGTAAAACTCAAAAGCTACATTTAAAAAAAACAGGGATGTGTTTAAAATGGCAAGAGAGAGAAAAAGAAAACAATGAAACACTTGTTTAACCTTGGAAGCCATACATGATCATGACTAAAATAACTGAAATAAATAACCTGTTTTCATCCTTTACTGCTGTCACTCTAAAATAACTACTGAAAAATATGAAGTCATAAAACAGACTAGGAATATTGTCCTGCCTCTTCTGGAAACACTCACTTAACGGTCATCTCATCAGCCCTGAGAAGCCTTTGATTGGGAGTCCACTGTATACCATGAAACCACAATCCACTCTCCTTGCAGGTAATGGGGCTGTGGTCAAGAGCGTGGTTGATCCAACGTTGAGATGTGGTTGATCGATGGTTGCGAGTTGGTTATGGCCATAGAAATAGAATGAATAGAACAGGCTTGGAATCTCTGACCCTGGCAATATGACTGGTAAACTCATGGGTACACTTGTAATGGCTGCCTGTTGATTAAATCATTTCCATGGTAATGTAGAATGTTAATTCAAATGATGCTAACTGATGTGGCTCTTACAATGGAATGTATTTTTTTTGTCATGTCAGTTGAGTTGACTTAACAGAACACATCACAGATTGATGGCACACTTCCTCACACTCACAATGGCCACCAGTCCACCCATTATGCCATCATTGACTTTAATGGGGATGACCATTCTATTCATTCTATTTCTATGGTTATGGAGCCTCTCACATCACATGTACCTGTTCTTGATATACTCTCTGTACATGAGTATGTCCTCTCGGCACAGTGATCTCACCTGGCCAAGGCCAGTTAGCACGTGGCCTTCAAACACCTCCCTGTTGTCCCTGTCCACCTGCGGAGACGACACCTCGTATATACTGTCAGTCGTAAAGCATGACACAGGAACACTGGAGAGAGAGAGAGAAGAGGGAGAGGTGAAAAATAAAACAAATGCTAAACTCATGCTGGATATAAGTTACTGTGGTACAGTAGCTGTAGGTAGTAGTGATTCACGTGTAAGATAACTAAGCTAAACAGACCAAAATGTGTTCTGCAGAAAAGTGACATTTTTAAACTGAAACGTGTTCCAAAAAAGAAGAGAATGGGTCACAAGACAGATTTGTAGATGATTGGGGATGCAGGGAGGGAGAGGGAAATGTTGGTATTTCTACAGCCCTGATAATCACCAATAAAAACTTGTGTGGAAGCTGAACCCCTCGCATATTCAGTCATCTACACAGCTCATTAGCTACTTCAGGTTTCTCAAGTCATCCTTCTGGAGGGTGGCCACACCACACCACAACCCCACCCCACCCACCAGCCTCATGCACATACCCACTATACAGACATTTCATAGACCACTTTTTCTCACAGCACTCAACACTACCCCCCCGCTTTCAGAACGTCACAGAATACACAACATGACAGAATGACACAGAATTCATCAGAGCAGAGCACTTTAGTAAAAAGCCAGTGTTGAGCAATCGGGCCGGCTATTGGGCTAGACTTAACATCAAGTGCTTTTATGACTGAAAAAGAACAACATGTGGATGTGGAGGTACAATGTGTCTGTTCTGCTTGGCGGTAACAACTCTCTTATTGTAAAAGAGCTTGATATGTACACTCAGCACACAGTACTAAACTGACTTCTGATAGCGGATGTTGGCTGAGAGGTCACCAAGACAACACAGTGAGGCTTCCAGTGGGTCACTGAGTGATGTACAGTAGTTAGCCTTGATAGAGAAGCACTTGTGACTGAAGTGTTTTGGGTGAGTCAGAGCAAAGCAAACAGTCACAAGTTAGCTAGGATGAACAATACCAGGAAGTGGAGTAGAACTTCAACCTAATCGTTTCACATGTTCCACCTTTCCTACCACTAATTCCTGTAGCAACACTGGTCTTCCTCTTCGTTGTCCCAGCACGTTTGATGACCCACTTCCTCTCTATAGTAAATCAAATTACTTTTCTGTTCTTTGTCCTCTCATTCTCTCTTTTTACTGGTTCCCCTGTCCCCCTAGTCCCTGGCTGTGAATCGAGTGTGTGTGTTTCTGTGTGTTTTCTGGGCGCCTGAGAGAGAGAAACAGTTGAGGTGTGGAAACTCTCCTCTCCCGAGAGGAAAAAAATGTAGGTGAATATGTGAATAAGAGAGAAGGGACTAGCAAGGTTTCCATCCAATTGGTGACAAAATCCTGATAAAAACAATGTACATTTTCCAAGCAGAGTTGTTTCTATGAAACAGGCTTATTGCGGCTAAAAATATATGCGGGATGATGATGTAGTGCACATAAGAAAAACTTTTGCAGTTAAATTCCCATGTACCGAATAAACAATACAAGTCAGTAAATGGGCTTCCATCACATTTTCAACTACTGATGGTTTGGTCACAAAGCATGTTGCGTTATATAGTGAATGTGCCTGGTCTTTGCACGTGTGCTCCAGCCAACAGCTCGGCGATAGGCCTACAGTGCGGGTCGGGTATCTACATGAGATTCCTATTATGAAAAAAAAGAGCGAGATTCTTTTAATTTGTGAAATGGCAGTCAAGCATCGATCATCATGTCACCAGAATAAGACCCTCAATATTTATTGGAAAGCAGCATCAAGATCACCGTGCACTTTCCCCACCCTGTGAAGTTCATCAAAAGTGGTTTCATCTGTAGTTAAATAAACTGCATGGTTTCCCGGGTCATAGTGGGAGGACCACAAAACATATCATCGCTTGACTCCAAGTTTACATCAATATTTGAGCAGAAAGGTATTTCAACCGTCATTTCACGCATAATTAACTTTACAGACACTAAAATATCCTACCTTGTCTAGCGCATTTCATTTTGTCGACATTTGGAAAGTTTACTGACAAACAATGCAGATGGCTGGTTCCTACTACCAAGTGCATGTGAGGTCAACAATGCTGATGGCTGGTTCCTACTACCAAGTGCATGTGAGGTCAACAATGCTGATGGCTGGTTCCTACTACCAAGTGCATGTGAGGTCAACAATGCTGATGGCTGGTTCCTACTACCAAGTGCATGTGAGGTCAACAATGCAGATGGCTGGTTCCTACTACCAAGTGCATGTGAGGTCAACAATGCTGATGGCTGGTTCCTACTACCAAGTGCATGTGAGGTCAACAATGCTGATGGCTGGTTCCTACTACCAAGTGCATGTGAGGTCAACAATGCTGATGGCTGGTTCCTACTACCAAGTGCATGTGAGGTCAACAATGCTGATGGCTGGTTTCTACTACCAAGTGCATGTGAGGTCAACAATGCTGATGGCTGGTTCCTACTACCAAGTGCATGTGAGGTCAACAATGCTGATGGCTGGTTCCTACTACCAAGTGCATGTGAGGTCAACAATGCTGATGGCTGGTTCCTACTACCAAGTGCATGTGAGGTCAACAATGCTGATGGCTGGTTCCTACTACCAAGTGCATGTGAGGTCAACAATGCTGATGGCTGGTTCCTACTACCAAGTGCATGTGAGGTCAACAATGCTGATGGCTGGTTCCTACTACCAAGTGCATGTGAGGTCAACAATGCTGATGGCTGGTTCCTACTACCAAGTGCATGTGAGGTCAACAATGCTGATGGCTGGTTCCTACTACCAAGTGCATGTGAGGTCAACAATGCTGATGGCTGGTTCCTACTACCAAGTGCATGTGAGGTCAACAATGCTGATGGCTGGTTCCTACTACCAAGTGCATGTGAGGTCAACAATGCTGATGGCTGGTTCCTACTACCAAGCGCATGTGAGGTCAACAATGCTGATGGCTGGTTTCTACTACCAAGCGCATGTGAGGTCAACAATGCTGATGGCTGGTTCCTACTACCAAGTGCATGTGAGGTCAACAATGCTGATGGCTGGTTCCTACTACCAAGTGCATGTGAGGTCAACAATGCTGATGGCTGGTTCCTACTACCAAGTGCATGTGAGGTCAACAATGCAGATGGCTGGTTCCTACTACCAAGTGCATGTGAGGTCAACAATGCTGATGGCTGGTTCCTACTACCAAGTGCATGTGAGGTCAACAATGCTGATGGCTGGTTCCTACTACCAAGTGCATGTGAGGTCAACAATGCTGATGGCTGGTTCCTACTACCAAGTGCATGTGAGGTCAACAATGCTGATGGCTGGTTTCTACTACCAAGTGCATGTGAGGTCAACAATGCTGATGGCTGGTTCCTACTACCAAGTGCATGTGAGGTCAACAATGCTGATGGCTGGTTCCTACTACCAAGTGCATGTGAGGTCAACAATGCTGATGGCTGGTTCCTACTACCAAGTGCATGTGAGGTCAACAATGCTGATGGCTGGTTCCTACTACCAAGTGCATGTGAGGTCAACAATGCTGATGGCTGGTTCCTACTACCAAGTGCATGTGAGGTCAACAATGCTGATGGCTGGTTCCTACTACCAAGTGCATGTGAGGTCAACAATGCTGATGGCTGGTTCCTACTACCAAGTGCATGTGAGGTCAACAATGCTGATGGCTGGTTCCTACTACCAAGTGCATGTGAGGTCAACAATGCTGATGGCTGGTTCCTACTACCAAGTGCATGTGAGGTCAACAATGCTGATGGCTGGTTCCTACTACCAAGTGCATGTGAGGTCAACAATGCTGATGGCTGGTTCCTACTACCAAGTGCATGTGAGGTCAACAATGCTGATGGCTGGTTCCTACTACCAAGTGCATGTGAGGTCAACAATGCTGATGGCTGGTTTCTACTACCAAGCGCATGTGAGGTCAACAATGCTGATGGCTGGTTCCTACTACCAAGTGCATGTGAGGTCAACAATGCTGATGGCTGGTTCCTACTACCAAGTGCATGTGAGGTCAACAATGCTGATGGCTGGTTCCTACTACCAAGTGCATGTGAGGTAAACAATGCTGATGGCTGGTTCCTACTACCAAGTGCATGTGAGGTCAACAATGCTGATGGCTGGTTCCTACTACCAAGTGCATGTGAGGTCAACAATGCTGATGGCTGGTTCCTACTACCAAGTGCATGTGAGGTCAACAATGCTGATGGCTGGTTCCTACTACCAAGTGCATGTGAGGTCAACAATGCTGATGGCTGGTTCCTACTACCAAGTGCATGTGAGGTCAACAATGCTGATGGCTGGTTTCTACTACCAAGTGCATGTGAGGTCAACAATGCTGATGGCTGGTTCCTACTACCAAGTGCATGTGAGGTCAACAATGCTGATGGCTGGTTCCTACTACCAAGTGCATGTGAGGTCAACAATGCTGATGGCTGGTTCCTACTACCAAGCGCATGTGAGGTCAATGATGCTGATGGCTGGTTTCTACTACCAAGCGCATGTGAGGACAACACACACACACCTGCAAAGAAATACATGACCTTTTCTGCACTGCCTGAGAGAAAGAAACCAGCTTATCTAACCAGCTTATCTAGAGCTCCACTGTCCACTGTCTCCTTTCATTCAAATTCATATCTCAAAATTCAAATTCAATCTCCTGTGAGACGGATCTGAGGTTTCTCTCTCTACCAGTCTCGCTCTCCCTATTGCTGTCTCTTTCCGTCTCATTTGGTGTGTCTCTCTCTCCGTATCGCTCCCTTTCTGCCTCAGATTTTGGAACCTCTGGCTGTGAGGTTGACTGATCTCTACAGTGATGTGAATCCACAGCAACACGTTGATTCAGTAAATAGATCCTGATAACACACGTGGCTCTCCTTCCATCCTGTCTCCAGTCTATATTTTTTGCGGCGAAACAATAACAAACAATCGAACCCTCCAAACCTCTCAAAGGGTTCTCTGAAAGTTCCCCCATTCAGACTCATTCTCACCATGGTTATTATGGAAGGTACTGGAGACTTTTATTGTTCTAGCCTCAATCAAACTGAGCCAGGAAGAGAGTAACAAGTGTGTCTGTGTGAGTGTGTGTGTAGATGGATTGCTATGCGTCAACCACTTCAATGTCCAAGAGATGGATGAGACAAAAGAGTGTTACCGTGACAACAGGCTGTGGAGATGAACAAGGGTTCTATGAAAGGGTGAATGCACTCAGGGCAGGTGTGTGGGTGGTGATGAAGGATTGAGGTATTAGAAGACCACCCTCACCTCTGAGACACACACACAAACACACACAGCTAATTAACATTATCCCAATAATGGTCACCTACATTAAGGGTGTGACTGTGGAGGTGTGATTGCGTGAACCCATTAAGCAGTCTAATGCCACACAGACACACACAACAGAGCCCTCAAACTCAGCTCCACTGCTTTGTTTCCCCATTGTTCCCCTCTAATAAGGGACTGATTTAGACCTGGGACACCAGGTGGGTGCAATTAATGTTCAGGTAGAACAGAGAACCAGCAGGTTCCGGACCTCGTAGGGTAAGAGTTGAATACCCTGGACCAGAGGATTGTAGGATTTTAGGGTGCTACAACCCAATCGGCTTGTCCACTAGATCTAACAGGCAGTAGTGATGGGTGGGGGGATAGATACATGTACACATATTTTGAGAAGCTTGTTCACCTTGTTAATTAGGAAGCCAATTTGTTTTCAGCACTTTAATTTCCATGACTGATCAAACCGTTCTCATGGCTTCTCTTGTTCCTCTGCAGCAGACATATGGTGAGAAATAGGTTTGGAACATCAAATCGCAATAAATATAGAATCATGAGAATCGCAATACATATAGAATTGGCGCCAAAGTATCGTGATCGTTTCGTGAGGTTCCTGGCAATTCCCAGCTTTAACACACAGTGAATGAAAGTGCAAGATGTATTCCTCATTTTACTGGAGGACCACACAATGCTTTGGACCTGAAAACCATTCAGCCCATCTAACACCAAACCCACCTCTCCTCAGAGTCTGGAACTGCCTAGAAGGAATGGACAATGCAGTCACAACACGTGTTTCTACATTTCTTCTTTGCTTTAACCCTGTAAACTCTTGGGAATTGGCCTCTATGGATAAGGTCAAATTGAAATGTTTCTTACAGAAGACCTATAAAAAGCACATGACAACGCTAGAAAAACGTTGGAGATTATGGGGAAATGATCAGACCAAAAGGTGAGGACACAACAGTTCACCTGACAAGACTGAATCCAAACATTAACACTGTTGATTTGATGTGCATTTTACATTTACTGTACTTTTCACAGCATTTGTCAAGAATAAAATCTGAAAATACTCTGGATACATTCAGTGACATAATAGGGTTAGGGTTTGAGTGAGGTCTAACTGGCGTCTCCAAGTGTCCACACACCTCTCCAAACTGTGCACAGCTCAGTCATTTCAATGTACCTTTATGACTCAAGGAAAAAGCTTTCAAGGTGCTTTTTTGAGCTCTCCTAGCTTTGCAAATTGAGGAAATGAAGCAAGCACACTTGAAGTTGTTTTGTTTGGAACACAGCCCTGTGTCCACACAATCACAGTTGTTGTTGTTTTGTTGGGAACACCACCCTGTGTCCACACAATCACAGTTGTTGTTGTTTTGAACACAACCCCGTGTCCACACAATCACAGTTGTTGTTGTTTTGTTTGGAACACAACCCTGTGTCCACACAATCACAGTTGTTGTTGTTTTGTTTGGAACACAACCCCGTGTCCACACAATTACACTTGTAGTTGTTTTGTTTGGAACACCAACCCATGTCCACACAATCACAGTTGTTGTTGTTTTGTTTGGAACACAACCCCGTGTCCACACAATTACACTTGTAGTTGTTTTGTTTGGAACACCACCCCATGTCCACACAATCACAGTTGTTGTTGTTTTGTTTGGAACACCACCCCGTGTCCACACAATCACAGTTGTTGTTGTTTTGTTTGGAACACCACCCCATGTCCACACAACCACAGTTGTTGTTGTTTTGTTTGGAACACCACCCCATGTCCACACAACCACAGTTGTTGTTGTTTTGTTTGGAACACAACCCCGTGTCCACACAACCACAGTTGTTATTTACACAATCCAAAAACATTCCTTTATAAAAATCACAATCTGGATCAGGTGGATCATTATATTGAAAGCTAACATCGTTGCCAATACAATAAGCGAAGTTATAAAATATAATCTTACAGTGTTTGGCTTCAAAAGGCACTTCAGACAAACCGATTGTAATTTAGGTGCGCATCGAATGGAGTCATGAGTGCATTCAAGTGCGTATTCCACAGGAAATTTTCTTCACAATACGACAAACATAAGCTCCTTCTGTTCAGGACAACTCTGAGTATAAGGCAGGTCATCCATGTAACTGTGGATTAAATATTATATGAATTGCAGATTTGGAATCACGGGTGTGTGGTGTGCTTTTATGACATTAAATCTGTATTATCGACTCATCTTTTAAAACACAGACTCCTCTCGACATGTCGCCGTCCACATTTCCCTCACTCAGACAACAACAAACATACAAATGTAGGCCCATTAGTGGGAGGGATGCGGGCATGTTCTTGTTGAGAGTGGTTCTCAAATTTAAAACGACTGTCAGTCAAAAGATATACAAGTGTGCTTGCTTCATTTCCTCAAGCCGAGAACATGAGCGCTGATGTCCCGTATAGCATGTAACTGTACAGCTACTGCGTTCCAATTTAGGCACTTATCAATGAGAAAATCAGCCATTTTCAACCCGTATATGGGATGACGGGTGTTGTGAGTGGAAAGGGCTACTGGAAAAGGAAATTAAATTAGGATAAATGTGATCAAGATTGTACTGGGAGTCTGTGAGTGTAGAGTCTGTCCTCATGTAATATCATCCCCTCCATGCCTAAGTCAATGGGTGAGACAGGTCTCAAGGGGGATGAGGCTGTGGATGGAGGGAGTGGGGTGCCAGGGAAGGAGGGGGAGATGGATAGAAAGCAAACACAAGGATACAGCGTTTTGCCGTTCTTCTCTCCCAATTTCCCCCTGCAATTTCTCAAGCAAGAATTTTGCTACGACTGTCTGGTAGTGATCTGAGTGGGTTGGGGAAAAACTGAAAACTACCTGTTATTGGCAGAGAGGTTTGGAATGCTCTTTCTTATGGGTCTATTAACTAGTGGTGATGTCACCAGGCAGGTCAAAACTCCATCCCACCAACAAAGGCTGACATTTCAGGGGGTCTTTACAAACAGCTCTTACACTAAAAGGGCTTTAGCATCATTTTCACAGATTCACAGTATTATTCCAACCCCATTGAGTGGAAATATATATAAAAAACAGAACATCTAATTCTTCACTGCACTGGGCCTTAAAAAAATAATACAGTTGAAGTCAAAGCTGGAACCGAGAGATTGAGAAACAGCTTCTATCTCAAGGCCATCAGACTGCTAAACAGCCATCACTAACTCCGAGAGGCTGACCACATTGAGACTCGATCACTTTAATAAATGGATCACTAGTCACTTTAAACAATGCCACTTTAATAATGTTTACATACAGTGCCTTGCGAAAGTATTCGGCCCCCTTGAACTTTGCGAACTTTTGCCACATTTCAGGCTTCAAACATAAAGATATAAAACTGTATTTTTTTTGTGAAGAATCAACAACAAGTGGGACACATCATGAAGTGGAATGACATTTATTGGATATATCAAACTTTTTTAACAAATCAAAAACTGAAAAATTGGGCGTGCAAAATTATTCAGCCCCTTTACTTTCAGTGCAGCAAACTCTCTCCAGAAGTTCAGTGAGGATCTCTGAATGATCCAATGTTGACCTAAATGACTAATGATGATAAATACAATCCACCTGTGTGTAATCAAGTCTCCGTATAAATGCACCTGCACTGTGATAGTCTCAGAGGTCCGTTAAAAGCGCAGAGAGCATCATGAAGAACAAGGAACACACCAGGCAGGTCCGAGATACTGTTGTAAAGAAGTTTAAAGCCGGATTTGGATACAAAAAGATTTCCCAAGCTTTAAACATCCCAAGGAGCACTGTGCAAGCGATAATATTGAAATGGAAGGAGTATCAGACCACTGCAAATCTACCAAGACCTGGCCGTCCCTCTAAACTTTCAGCTCATACAAGGAGAAGACTGATCAGAGATGCAGCCAAGAGGCCCATGATCACTCTGGATGAACTGCAGAGATCTACAGCTGAGGTGGGAGACTCTGTCCATAGGACAACAATCAGTCGTATATTGCACAAATCTGGCCTTTATGGAAGAGTGGCAAGAAGAAAGCCATTTCTTAAAGATATCCATAAAAAGTGTTGTTTAAGTTTGCCACAAGCCACCTGGGAGACACACCAAACATGTGGAAGAAGGTGCTCTGGTCAGATGAAACCAAAATTGAACTTTTTGGCAACAATGCAAAACGTTATGTTTGGCGTAAAAGCAACACAGCTCATCACCCTGAACACACCATACCCACTGTCAAACATGGTGGTGGCAGCATCATGGTTTGGGCCTGCTTTTCTTCAGCAGGGACAGGGAAGATGGTTAAAATTGATGGGAAGATGGATGGAGCCAAATACAGGACCATGCTGGAAGAAAACCTGATGGAGTCTGCAAAAGACCTGAGACTGGGACGGAGATTTGTCTTCCAACAAGACAATGATCCAAAATATAAAGCAAAATCTACAATGGAATGGTTCAAAAATAAACATATCCCGGTGTTAGAATGGCCAAGTCAAAGTCCAGACCTGAAACCAATCGAGAATCTGTGGAAAGAACTGAAAACTGCTGTTCACAAATGCTCTCCATCCAACCTCACTGAGCTCGAGATGTTTTGCAAGGAGGAATGGGAATAAATTTCAGTCTCTCCATGTGCAAAACTGATAGAGACATACCCCAAGCGACTTACAGCTGTAATCGCAGCAAAAGGTGGCGCTACAAAGTATTAACTTAAGGGGGCTGAATAATTTTGCACGCCCAATTTTTCAGTTTTTGGTTTGTTAAAAAAGTTTGAAATATCCAATAAATGTCGTTCCACTTTATGATTGTGTCCCACTTGTTGTTGATTCTTCACAAAAAAATACAGTTTTATATCTTTATGTTTGAAGCCTGAAATGTGGCAAAAGGTCGCAAAGTTCAAGGGAGCCGAATACTTTCGCAATGCTACCAAATACGAATTGAGTGTATGTAAACTTCTGACCCACTGGGAATGTGATGAAATAAATCAAATCTGAAATGTCACATTCTTACAATAAAGTGGTTATCCTAACTGACCTAAGACAGGGATTTGTTTTGAGGATTAAATGTCAGGAATTGTAAAAACTGAGTTTAAATGTATTTGGCGAAGGTGTATGTAAACTTCCGACTTCAACTGTATGTATGAAAAGTTGTGAAACATTATCCTAAATATAAAACCATCAACTTGGTTACCATTGGTACTTAATATGAGTTGTCAGTATATAAATATAATACATATATTTTGTACATACTTTTATTTCCTATGTAATTTCTTTGATGTAAATGTGTTGGTGCCAAACTGGTGGCGAAAAACGTCAATAGTTGGAAAAGTTCATTAAAAATAATTCCATTGTTGATCAGATGCTTTTTTTAATCAATTAGGCAATAACCATATGGTCTATCCACTAGAAACTCATGGACAATATCGACACAGACATAAAAGTGAATACTATATCAACTTTTTTTCCTGTGAAAGTATAAATGACTAAAGTTACCATAGATGAACTGTTAATGACCAATATTAGCAGGAGACTCCAGTAACTTGAGTAAATTACCAGTAGCTTTGCAACCCTATTCCCAGGAGACTGGTGTTCGTAAGCTTTTATAAGATGGTGTGTGTGCGTAGCGCACATTGCTTTAACATGTGTTGGAGTGCTGGCACTTCTAAACCCCGGTTCACAGTGCACTTGGGTGGGTCAGAAGGACACGGGAGCGAGAGGCTACCACTGATGAGAGAATACCACTGAGGAGGATAGAGGGAGGGGATTGACAATAATAAGAAGAGAGAATTTTTGGAGAGGCAGGCAGCACAAGTCCACAAGCCCCTTTGGGACCACTTAGAAAGGAATGTGTTAGTACATTTTTCCCAGAGTCGTCTGAAAAGGCCTGTATTCATCTGTTCATTAGAATAGTATTAGACAGTGTACTTGTTTGTGTGTTAAACGCTCAACTTACACGTTGATGGCGTTCTCCAGGACTGAGGGTTCGGTTCTCTCCAACTTGTGCTGGTTCTGACCCAGATAGGCAAACCTGCAGAACAACACACACACAGTCAGTGTTTAAACAGCTGATCACCACGGAGACCCAAACATCACCAAACATTTCAGATAACGTAAGTAGCATCACACCTCTTTTTTTAGACACCACTGTATCAAATATTTAACACTGAATTTGGAAAGTATGTGGACGCCTGCTCGTCAAACATCTCATTCCAAACTAAAAGTAACATTGAAAAATAGTAATCAATATATAGAATAACACAGAATCTCAAACAATGTTCATAAATCTGAGTTGACATTTCTGGAAGGCCAGCATCTCGGAGTCGCCTCGTTACTGTTGACGTTGAGACTGGTGTTTTGTGGGTACTATTTAATGAAGCTGCCGGTTGAGGACTCGTGAGGCGTCTGTTTCTCAAACTAGACACTCTAATCTACTTGTCCTCGAGCTCAGTTGTGCAGCGGTGCCTCCCACTCCTCTTTCTATTTTGGTTAGAGCCAGTTTGCACGGTTCTGTGAAGGGAGCAGTACACAGCATTGTACGAGATCCCTTGCCTGCATCTAGCTTATCTCGGGTGTAATCATTAGACCGACAGTTGCAAACAAGAGTTTCTATTGACAAATTCAGGTTTTTATCCCCGTTTCGTTTGCATCCGTTTAAGAAACGTTTATCAACAGAAATCGATGGAATGAAGACACCCCTGATCCACAAACAGTTCACTTTGTATTCCTTCTTGCCTCTATGCACTCTCGTCTCACCTTTTCCCTTCGTTTGTAGACTTCAATGAACAACACTTCAGCTGTATGTGACCAGGCGAAAAAAAACTTTCCAAGCCAAACCATGAAACCACTACACACAGTCTACATAGTTGTCCCCCATATTAGTAAAAGTAACGTCCTAGTCAACATAGCTAATAGGACTAACTCATTCGTAAACCTGCACATTCATGCAGTAATGTTACAGTGTACAGTCACAGTCAGCAGTTACACCGGCAGGCTCTAGCGGCAATAAGTTAATAAAACCAAAAGCCTACCGTGACTTGGAAGAGTTCCAGTTATGGATACTCATAGCCAGCAAGCTAACATAGCATCCCTCTCTGTTTGAACCAGGTGTTTGAGTAACTAAACTAGCCAGCTGCATTTGCTAGCTAAGTGAAACTGAAACAAGAAAAAAAGTACAGAATCTCACATGCTTCTCCTTCATTTTTGAAGAAATGTATTTGTTGAAAACTGTTAACTATTGTCTCTCTCTCTCTTTGAGTCAACTACTCACCATATTAGATGCAGTACTAGTGAGCTGTAGCTTATGCTTTCAGTACTAGATTCATTCTCTGATCCTTTGATTGGGTGGACCACATTTCAGTTCATGCTGCAAAAGCTCTGATAGGTTGGAGGACATCCTCTGGAAGTTGTCATAATTACTGTGTAAGTCATTGGAAGGGTGTCAGAACCAAAAGCTTCTTAAGTTTTGTATTGAAGTCAATGTACCAAAAGGAGGACGGAAACTAGCTGTCTTCTGGCTACACCATGGTGCTACCCTACAGAGTGCTGTTGAGGCTACTGTAGACCTTTATTACAAAACATGGTGTTTTAATCAATTATTTGGTGACATTAACCTCTTACATCTATGGGGGCGCTATTTCATTTTTGGATGAAAAACGTTCCCGTTTTAAACAAGATATTTTGTCACAAAAAGATGCTCGACTATGCATATAAGTGATAGCTTTCGAAAGAAAACACTCTGACGTGTCCAAAACTACCAAGATATTCTCTGTGCGTGCCCTAGAACTTGAGCTTCAGGCAAAACCAAGATGAGATGGCATCCAGGAAATGAACAGGATTTTTGAGGCTCTGTTTTCCATTGTCTCCTTATATGGCTGTGAATGCGAGAGGAATGAGCCTGCCCTTTCTGTCGTTTCCCCAAGGTGTCTGCAGCATTGTGACGTATTTGTAGGCAGATCATTGGAAGATTGACCATAAGAGACCACATTTACCAGGTGTCCGCCCGGTGTCCTGCGCCGAAATTGGTGCGCAAAACTCAGCTGCCAGTATTTTTCCATGCGATACAGAGAGGAAAGCAAGCTTCCACGAACTGCATATCAATGAAGAGATATGTGAAAAAACACCTTGAGGATTGATTCCAAACAACGTTTGCCATGTTTCGGTCGATATTATGTAGTTAATCCGGAAAAAGTTTTACGTTGTAGGTGACTGAATTTTCGGGTCGTTTCGGTAGCCAGACGCAATGTAGAAAACGGAACGATTTCTCCTACACACAGACGCTTTCAGGAAAAACTGCGCATTTGGTATGTAACTGAGAGTCTCCTCATTGAAAACATCAGAAGCTCTTCAAAGGTAAATGATTTTATTTATTTGGTTATCTGGTTTTTGTGAAAATGTTGCGTGCTAAATGCTACTCAAAATGCTATGCTAGCTTTGCATACTCTTACACAAATTAGTCAATTTCTATGGTTCAAAAGCATATTTTGAAAATCTGAGATGACAGTGTTGTTAAGAAAAGGCTAAGCTTGAGAGCAGACGCATTATTTTCATTTTAACGTTGCGTTATGCTAATGAGCCTGAGGCTTTAGTCACAAACCCGGATCCGGGATGGGGAGTTTCAAGAAGTTAATATATTTAGTATATTTTTATCTAAAACTTTTTCAATGTTTTAACATTTATATTTCTGCAAATTCACTGAGGGTGGTCCTCCCGTTCCTCCCCTGAGGAGCCTCTACTGGTTAAGGTAAAAGCAAGGTGACGTCTAACCAATAATTATCTTCATACAATATTTCCCAGTACTATACAATGGCTGTGTTCAGTTCCTCCAAAATGTGATATCTGAGTGACCAGGGTACAGAAGGACACAGGAACAAAGGACAGTATGACGAACAGCACCTAGAAATACAGGGCTGTGAGGGGAGAGCGAGAAACACAAAACTTTATTGTTCCCCTGGCCTGATTAATCTCTCCATTTCTGTGGTTCCATCAGGACGCCCCACAGGTTGGGAGACGTGAGTGTGTGTGTGTTCTGATGGGATTAGGCTCCAAGGGTCTTCAAAGGCCCAACACACACTCAGTTATTCATTGAGGAAGAGACGACCGTAGCTAACCTTAGGTACCCCTCTGTGTCCTGAGTTCCATCCCTACACTGATGGCCACTATAGTAAAGGCTGCCATAGCACATGGTGAAAAGCTCGGGTGATGAGAGCAGATCTATACTTCTGAAGGGGGATTATAGATATGATCATACAGTACATATTAATGAGCCATTCATTGTATGTGTCCTACAGGCACAGTATGTACAGTGCCTTCAGAAAGAAGTCACACCCCTTGACTTTTCCCACATTTTGTTGTTACAGCCTGAATTCAAAATTGATTACATTTAGATGTTTTTGTCACTGGCCTACACACAATACCCCATAATGTCAAAGTGGAATTGTGTTTTTATAAATGTTTACAAATGTACAAAAAGCTGAAATGTCTTGAGTCAATAAGTATTAAACTCCTCTGTTATTGCAAGACTAAATAAGTTCAGGAGTAAAAATGTGCTTGACGAGTCACATTAGTTGAATGGACACACTCTGTTGTGCAATAATAGTGCTTCACATTAATCCCTCTACACACCACACATAATTATCTATAAGGTCCCTCAGTTGAGCAGTGCATTTCAACCACAGAGTCAACCACAAAGACCAGGAAGGTTTTCCAAATCCTTGCAAAGAGCACCTATTGGTAGATGGGTAAAACAAAAAAGTAGACATTGAATATCCCTTTGATCAGTATGAAGTTATTCATTACACTTTGGATGGTGTATCAATACACCCAGTCACTACAAAGATACAGGTGTCCTTCCTAACGCAGTGGCCGGACAGGAAGGAAACCTCTCAGGGATTTCACCATGAAGCCAATGGTGACTTTAAAACAGTAACATAGTTTAATGGCTGTGATAGGAGAAAACAGAGGATGGATCAACAACATTGCAGTTACACCACAAGACTAACCTAATTGACAGATATTCCAAAATATGACAATACTAACCTAATAAAAAATATTCCAAAACATGCATCCTGTTTGCAACAAGGCACTAAAGTGATACTACAAAAAATGCTGCAAAGCAATTAAGTTTTGTCCTGAATACAAAGTGTGATGTTTGGGGCAAATCCAATACAACACATTACTGAGTACCACTTTCCATATTTACAAGCATAGTGGTGGCTGCATCATGTTATGGGTATGCTTGTAATCTTTAAGGACTAATGGATCTATGCACAGGCAAAATCTTACAGGAAAGCAGGTTCAGTCTGTTTCCACCAGACACTAGGAGATGATTTACCTTTCATTAACCAGAAACATAAGGCCAACTCTACACTGGCGTTGCTTACCGAGAAGGCAGTGAATGTTCCGGGGTGGTCGAGATCCAGTTTTTACTTAAATCTACTTGAAAATCGATGGAAAGACCTGAAAATGGCTGTTTAGCAATGATCAACAACCAATTTGACAGAGCTCTAACCATTTTTTACTGTGAACACTGAGGTTGTACCCACTAAGTTTATTTTAACAGTGGTCAAGTAGCCTACTGTGGGTATTTGATCATAATGTAGGTATAGCAGAGTGGCCCACCATAAAAACCATCTAACAACATTTTAACATGGAAATAGCTGTTATCGTTCAGCCTACAGAAGTAGCCAATGTGTGTTGTTCAGTTTAGGCCTACATTCCATGAGACTGTTGAAAAAAACAAGCCGAGCTTGACATTAACCTGTTCATCCACTTGTCCTTCAGACAAGGTGACACAAAATGTTGTTGTTTGATGCAAGAAACCACTTTACAAAATAAAATGCACCATTATTCCCATACCATTATTACAGAGAATCAGACAAATCATGCTACCTTCTGCCTATTGGCTACTTAGCTTATTGAAGTCTGTCTCAAAATACAACACACACACAAAAAAGCTCTGTACCTGACTCGCTTTTCAAAAATGTCTAGAAATGCACACGTTTTGTGCTCTTGTAGGAAGCAATCACTCCCCCATTGCTGACTACAAATTATTTATAACTGGGCTATTAACTCACTAACCAGCAAAGGATATGAACTAAATGTACAAATGTGTACACGTCTCTACATGTAGCGAGCACTTTGATCTCAAAACACCTTATTTACACAAGTATTCAGATTCTTTACTATGAGACTCAAAATTGAGCTCAGGTGCATCCTGTTTCCATTGATCATCCTTGAGATGTTTCTACAACTTGATTGGAGTCCACCTGTGGTAAATTCAATTAATTGGACATGATTTGGAAAGGCACACACCTGTCTATATAAGATCTCACAGTTGACAATGCATGTCAGATCAAAAACCAAACCATGAGTTTAAAAGGAATTGTCCATAGAGCTCTGAGACAGGATTGTGTCTAGGCACAGATCTGGGGTGTGGTACCAAAACATTTCTGCAGCTTTGAAGGTTTCTAAGAACATAGTGGCCTCCATCAAAAAGTTTGGAACCACCAAGACTCCTAGAGCTGGCTGCCCGGCCAAACTGAGTAATCGGGGGAGAAGTGCCTTGGTCAGGGAGGTGACCAAGAACCAATAGTCACTTTGACAAAGTTCCAGAGTTTCTCTGTGGAGATGGGAGAACCTTCCAGAAGCACAACCATCTCTGCAGCACTCCACCAATTCAAGCCTTTATGGTAAAGTGGCGAGATGGAATCCCCTCCTCAGTAAAAGGCACATGACAGCCTGCTAGGAGTTTGCCAAAAGGCACCTAAAGGACTCTCAGACCCTAAGACACAAGATTCTCTGGTCTGATGAAACCAATATTGAACTCTTTGGCCTGATGTTTTTCAGCAGCAGGGACTGGGAGACTAGTCAGGATCGAGGGAAAGATGAATGGAGCAAAGTACAGAGAGATCCTTGATGACAACCTGCACCAGAGCACTCAGGACCTCAGACTGGGGTGAAGGTTCACCTTCCAACAGGACAATGACCCTAAGCACACAGCCAAGACAACGCATGAGTGGCTTCTGGTCAAGTCTCTGAATGTCCTTGAGTGGCCCAGCCAGAGCTCGGACCTTTTGAAGCTTCCAGTCTGTTATTCGAACTCAATCAGCATGACAGAGTGATCTCCAGCCTTGTCCTCGTCAACACTCACACCTGTGTTAACGAGAGAATCACTGACATGATGTCAACTGGTCCTTTTGTGGCAGGGATGAAATGCAGTGGAAATGTTTTTGGGGATCCAGTTCATTTACATGGCAAAGAGGGGACTTTGCAATTAATTGCAATTCATCTGATCACTCTTCATAACATTCTGGAGTATATGCAAATGACCATCATACAAACTGAGGCAGCTGACTTTGAAAATGAATATTTGTGTCATTCTCAAAACTTTTGACCACGACTGTAGACAGTGTCACACCTTGATGCACTCAGCGAGAATTAGTCTAATGACAACATTGTGTTCAAGAACAAATGGATTTGTTTCAGCGTGTTTTAGGGGCGAAATGGTTTTAATTGAAGGGTTTGGGTGTTATGGTTTTATTGTCACATATGCCGGATAGGTGCAGTGAAATGTGTTGTTTTACAAGGTCAGCCATAGTAGTAGGATTCCCTGGAGTACATTATGTTTAAGTGCCTTGCTCAATGGGTACATGGACAGATTTTTCACCTGGTCATGAGGTCATTAGTGTGCCGTTCTCCAGTTGACAGAGTCCATTTAGAACATCACCCTAATAATGACTATGGGAAGGCCAGTCCCCGTCTTCAGGACAGGATGACTTCTATTATCATTATCAACAGTCAGAATCAGACCGGCTGATCATCAGTTCCGTTTATCTCACACTTTCATAACGCAACGAGTCTCCGTCATGATTAGACGTTTGGGCAGTTTTGTGTCAGTAGGTCAGAAGCTCACAGGGGTTGAAATGCAATACTCAATGTGACGGCAGTGTGAAGATCGATCTTTTCGGCATACATTCAATCATCAAACACCTGACTCAGTCTCACATGATGCGTGGAAGCATCTCGTTTTCATGGTGTGTGTGTGTGTCTCACCTCTCATATATGAGCATGTCCTCCTCGGCAGGGAGCGCGGCCAGGTTGAGTCCATAGGTTTCCCTCATGGACTGTTGCAGGAAGTCCTGTGTGGGGGCAAGGGTCAAATGTTAGGGGTCAAAAGGTTAGAGAGGTGAGAGGTAACAGTGAGGAGTGGGATGAAAGGAGACAAACAAACAGTATGAAATCATCCTGAACAACTCTGACTAGATCTCCTCAAGAGCTCTCCAACTGTACTGTGCAACTGTTCAGATTGTACCCCCTTCCTCTAACCAGGGACCAAACCTGAGGAGAACATATCAACACATCCTCCCTTCCTGAGAAACACTAGACGTGGGAAGTGTAGTTTACTGTGGGAGGTGTGCTTTGTAGTCCGCAGGGAGAAAATAGATGACTTTTCAGCAAACACAAAGCCACATAGGAAAACTACAGACTGGAACACCTGTGATTGTCACCACAAGAGACTAGAGTGAGAATGAATACGAACAACAATAAAGGTGAAGTGTAGATCCATCTTCTGTCCCTACATAACGTGGATGGTCCTGTGGTGGTTGAAGTAACAGCAGTAGCCTTTCAAGCACTTATCTCCTCTGAGATGATGGGACAGCTCTATGTCCAACACAAAACAGCATTTCCATTCAAAGCCTATGGATTCAGCCTGGCACCATGGTTTGTGCCCAAGACGAGAGGACTGGAGGGAGATGGCCGGATACAACAAAATACAAGAGAGTTAAGCTTTGCAAACACACACACAGAAACAAACTCTCACACGAACGCACACACACAGAGGGGGAATATGGAATTAGTGTGTCTAATTATACAGCAAGCAGAAAGGTAATGATCAGATGTTTAAATATTTGATCAGTTGTGTTTTTCTGGCGCCATAGCAATCCATTCTCTGGGACAGGCTCGCAGGCAGCGACACGTGTGTGTATGTGCCGACACGTGAGCTAACTGCTAACCTTCTATCCCAAAATATTCATGACCCCCTCCCCGCTACCCACTCCAGATCCAAGAAGAGGCAGAAAACATATGAGGGAAGCATGTTATAAATGAAGCCTGAGGGAGAAAACAGTACTGGGGTTAATGGATATTTACAAAAATATATATTTTATTCAATATTTTTTTGCCTCTCGTTGTCAAAAGCAATCAGTGTGGTTGTTACTGGGGATGTGAGGATGAGTGAATCTGGCAAGAAAGACTGTAAGGGGAGAGGATGAATCAGAAAACAGAAAGCAGCATGTGAATTAACATATAAAGGTGTATGGACATCTAAAAGCATGTGAATTAACATATAATTGACATCTAAAAGCATGTGAATAAAGATGTTAAATAAAATAAAAGGGGACAGCGGAGGAGGGTAATCTCTTTCTTTCGCTCTGTCTTCATCTCTCTACCCTGCTCTCTCCATGGCTCCTGGCCTTTCTCGATCTCTCATCACGTGCAGACGGGGAGAAGAGAGCTTATCCTTGTGCATACTCTGTTTAGAGAGTATGAGATGGCCCTTAACCTGAACACTTTACTCAAGAAGGTAAACAGAGGAAGAAATTACCCACAAGCCCCCAGCTGGCACCGGAAGCCATGTTGTGTGGCTGCCTGGCGGCACACAAAAACAAAAACTTGATTCACCACCACCGACCTCGCCGCTTCTTCACACAACGAGGGTCTAGTCGGTCAAAGAGACCCCAAGCAGCATCTGGGTTACCATCGCCGCTGACAACAAATGTGGCACACAATAGTCTCGTTATAGCAACAGATTGAGTACAATTGGGATTTTGAAGCAAAGCGTGACATTTTTATGTGCCCCGGTGTACGTCACTGGGCTTGGCTGTATATTACTCTGTCTCTTTTCTAGTGGCCTCATTTCTCTTTTCATCTCGGTCCATCCATCTATTCATTTATGCTTTTGTTGTATTTCATTTTACGGCAGAGTAGAATTTAGCCCCTAGCTGTCATCATAAAACATACAGGAGGCAACAACCTGGGAGGGAGGGGGGCAGGAGATGGACAGAAGGTGGGAATGACCGTTCGAGTAAGGTTCAGTAACTGGACATTGAGAGATAAATCGAGACAAACCTACCCAGTATATGATTGACAAACAGAGATGTCAGATATGATATGAACTCAGGGGAAGAGGCCTTTCCAAACCAACTGACCTAAAGAATGGTAGAATGGATAGAGAAGGAGAGAACTCGTTGTGTTGTCTCTCTCACAGGGAAAACAAGTCATCTACTTCATTAGGATGGCCAGTTCTATACAATTCATGAGTTGGTAATTCCTCCTCATCTTCAATATGCTCCCCATCTTCCCCAGTTCATTTCCTGACCTGAATGAGCTCCAATGGAATCTACTCACATCTTGCTGCCAATCTAAATACCACTTTTATGGTAGCAGTCACATGAGGTCCAGGTGATGGTACCACTCTTAATAGACAGTGGTACTACCACCCGGGTACCAGTCCAACAGCATGCCTGTGTCCCAAATGGCATACTATTGCCTTTGTAGTGCACTACTGTTGAAAAGGCCCATAGGGCTCTGGTCCAAATTAGTGCATTATATAGGGAATAGGGTGCCAGTTGGGACACAACCACACAATGTATTCTGACTGAGGCTGGCATCAAAGGGCTAAAGCCCAGCTCCACTTCCAGGTCATCCTATTCAAATTCAAACTCCCATTGTCTCCCCTCTGCTCTCTCACTTGCTTACTAAGGAGAATATTCAAACAGTCCAGTTGTCATGGAAACACAGAGAGAGACCTTGAGTCACAAGCGAGAGATGAGAGCCCCCCGTTTTTTGTTGTTGTGAAGTGTGTGTGCACATGAAAATAGATCAGTCTCATGTATTTGATTCACTCTAGTATAATCATTATGATACAATGTATTAGACTGGTGACTGTGGATAATGTTGATGATAGAACACAATATCAGCTGTGGTGGTATGTTAGTCTTCTACATTTTGCTCTGCTGTCTAAAAAGCCAAACCATCAAACCAAACCATCCAAAACTATCAGTGTCCTGGGGAGTTCAATCAAACTATAAGAACTCAAACTGTGTTGTGATGAATATGCTTTTGATTACATTTTTGTATGCCATGTTATGGATTCATTATCTGAAAGATTATGTGACCATTGTGAAAATCTCAATGGATAGGGGAGAAATTAATGTTCTCAAACAATAACACATAACACCGATAGGTCAACTCCGTGAGTGAGAGGGGGAGAGAGGGAGACAGAATGTTGGCTAGAGAGACAGAAATGGGAAGAAGAGGGAATGAGAGAGGGCCAGTTAGCAAGAGAGAAACCAAGAGAAACCTCATTATGCTCTGAACATGTGAGGAGAAACAAGAGAGCTCCACCTGACACTGAAAACCTTTTTTAAATCTCGATAGTTGAAATCTTCACATTAAGTTAACACCTTCTCTCCCAATGTCCAGTTTGCATGTCAGCTGACATTTAACTCAGCTGGCTACCTGTGTTTGTGTCAGCACATTTCCCATCCCATACCTCCTGAGTGCGGACGCTCTCCCCAGACTCGGTCAGTAGTTTGACGGGGGTGGAACGTTGGGACACTGATCCGTCATCGTCGCGGTCGTCCTCGGAGTCGTCCTCTGAGCTGCTGGAGATCTGTTCCTCACTGGGGGGTGGGGGGGCGCTGGCCGCTGTCTTCCTCTGGACCACCGTCTCCTCCTTACTGCTCTTAGCACTACACACACACTTACATTTTAGTCACTTAGCAGACACTTTTATCCAGAGCGACTTACAATTCATGCCTTCATCTTACGATAAGTGGTTGTCTCACCCAGCTATCACACACATTAGTAGTAGTTAGTGTCAATAGTCCATAGCGTGACCATACTGCTCTTAGACACAGAATAAACAGACAGTAGAGGTAGACAGTATCGTTGGTAGTTTTTTGAATAAACATGGTTAACAAGACAGAGCCAGACTGAAAGGCTGAGAGAGGTTAGGGGGAGGTACACCTGGCCCACCATCCCACCCTCGATCTAGACTGTCTCTACGACCATGTTCACCTGTACAGGGAGACAGTCCCCATCATTGCTAAGACTCTCAAGGACGTCGCTTTAAACCGCAGTCCAACCTCTCCATCCAGGAACAGCGGAGCAATGTCCACCCCGCCGAGATCACCGAGACAACACCCCGGACCAGCACCCTGGAACCCCCAGCCATGATCACAGCACCACCAACCTCAATGCCCACCACAGCCTTCGCAGCACAGATCACCCCAGCCCAGCTTCAGAGCCACCCAGATGAGGCCTCCCACCCCCCACCGCAGACCCACACTTGGAGGAGCCACAGCCCAGCAGGCAGAGCTACGCACAGGCTGTGAGAGGAGCAACTGGCCCAGCCACCACCAACCAAATGAGTGACATTAAACAAATGCTGAGTCTACTATGCTCACATGTGATAGGCCGAGGGTCATGGACGCTCACATGTGATAGGCCGAGGGTCATGGTAAGATGAGCACAAGAACTCCACCATCCTCACACTACACCCACCCAAGTGGCTTGACCCAAATTATATCTTAAATTATAAACAAATCACATTTGCATAATAAGAGTTAACTTTAATTGAAAAATCCTATTTTAATAGTTCTTGTTGGATTGTGAGTGTTTGTCTCATTTTGAAGGTAAAGAAAATTTAAAAAAGTCATGAAATCTTTTTACGTTGCATGTTGGAATTTACAAGGATTGAAGTCCTCTGCTTTTGGACTAAAGAGCAGAAACCCAGACTTCCTGAAATAAATTGATGATGTTGATATTGTAGTACTACAGGACACATGGTGCAGAGGTGATGTTTCCACTGGCTGTCCACTAGGTTATAGGGAGATAATCATACTATCCACTAAATGAAAAGGAATCAGGGCAGAGACTCAGGGGGAATGCTAATATGGTATAAATCTGAACTAATTAAATCAATCGAATTGATCAAAACAGGAGAATTCTTTATCTGGTTAAAAATCAACAAGGAGACTATCTTGACAGATAAAAACATCTTCCTCTGTGCCACATACATTCCCCCCTCAGAGTCACCCTACTTCAATGAGGAGAGTTTCTCCATTCTAGAGGGGGAGAGGAGTCACCTTCAGGCCCAAGGCAACGTACTGGTCTGTGGAGAACTGAATGCTAGAACAGCAAGAAGAACAAGACACTATTAACAGTCATGGGGATAAACACCTAACAGGAAGCAACAACCTTTCCCTCCCCATATACCCCCACAGAAACAACTATGACAAAGTGAAAAACAAAAACAGAGTACAGCTCGTGAAGCTCTGTGGAACACTGGGTCTGTACATAGTCAATGGTAGGCTGAGAGGGGACTCTTTTGGTAGGTACACCTACAGCTCTGTCGAACACTGGGTCTGTACATAGTCAATGGTAGGCTGAGAGGGGACTCTTTTGGTAGGTACACCTACAGCTCTGTCGAACACTGGGTCTGTACATAGTCAATGGTAGGCTGTGGAACACTGGGTCTGTACATAGTCAATGGTAGGCTGAGAGGGGACTCTTTAGGTAGGTACACCTACAGCTCTGTGGAACACTGGGTCTGTACATAGTCAATGGTGGGCTGAGAGGGGACTCTTTAGGTAGGTACACCTACAGCTCTGTGGAACACTGGGTCTGTACATAGTCAATGGTAGGCTGAGAGGGGACTCTTTAGGTAGGTACACCTACAGCTCTGTCGAACACTGGGTCTGTACATATTCAATGGTAGGCTGAGAGGGGACTCTTTTGGTAGGTACACCTACAGCTCTGTGGAACACTGGGTCTGTACATAGTCAATGGTAGGCTGAGAGGGGACTCTTTTGGAAGGTACACCTACAGCTCATCACTTGGTAGCAGCACTGTAGACTACTTCCTCACCGACCTAAACCCAGAGACTCTCAGAGCCTTCACAGTCAGCCCACTAACACCTCTCTCAGAGCCTTCACAGTCAGCCCACTAACACCTCTCTCAGAGCCTTCACAGTCAGCCCACTAACACCTCTCTCAGAGCCTTCACAGTCAGCCCACTATAACACCTCTCTCAGATCCTTCACAGTCAGGCCACTAACACCTCTCTCAGACCACAGTAAAATCACAGTGTATCTGAGAAGAGCAGAACCCAACCATGAAGCATCACGGCCCAATAAATGACATGGTACAAAACAGGCCTATAGATGGAGTGCAAACAGTACAAACATCTACCAAAAAGCAATTAGTAGCCAAAAAATACCATCTCTCCTGGACAACTTTTTATCCTTAACATTCTCCTACAGCAATCAAGGTGTAAATTTGGCCGTTTGGAACATAAACTTTATATTTGACAAATGAACCTCCTTGGCTAATCTAAAGAAGCATAAGAGCAAACCAGAAATAACAGATAATGAAAAATGGTTTGATAATGATTGCAAAAATCTAAGAAGGTCATTGAGAAATATATCTAATCAAAAACACAGAACCAGACAACAAAAATATACACCTTCAATATAGGGAAACACTGAAGCAATACAAACACACCCTAAGAACAAAAAAGGAACAGCACATTAGAAATCAGCTGGATGGAATTGAGGAATCCATAGAATCAAACCACTTCTGGGAGAATTGGAATAAATTAAACCTCATCAAGAGGAATTGGCTATCCAAAATGGGGATATGGGGAGAAATCACTTTGCAAACCTCTACAGCAATATAACAAAGAGCCCAGAACAAAAAGATATACAGGAAAAATGACAAATCCTTGAATCAGCAGTCAAAGACTATCAGAGTCCTGTGGAAACCCCAATACAGAAGAAGAATTACTGGAGAAACGATGCACTCTCCAACCCAAAAAGGCCTGTTGTGCTGATGCTATTTTAAATGAAATGATCAAATATACAGACCACAAATTCAAATTGGCTATACTCAAACTCTTCAACATTATCCTCACTGCAGGTATTTATCCCGATATTTGGAACCAGGGATTGATCACACCAATCTATAAAAATGGAGACAAATTTGTGTTAACAGCAACTTGGGGAGAATTCTCTGCAGTATTATAAATAGCAGACTACATCATTTCCTTGACAAACACAACGTCCTGAGCAGAAGCCAGATTGGATTTCTAAAAAATTATCGTGCAACAGACCACATTACACCCTCCACACTCTAATTGATAAACAAGTAAACCAAAACAAAGGCAAAATCTACTCATGTTTTGTAGATTTCAGGAAAGCATTTGATTCAATTCTTTTAATAAACTAATAGAAAGTGGTATTGGAGGGAAAACATGATTTTATTAAATCAATGTACACTAAAAACAAATGTGCGGTTAAAATTGGCAACAAGCAAACAGACTTCTTCTCTCAGGGACGGGGAGTGAAGCAGGGCTGCCCAATAAGTCAAACACTATTTAACATCTACATTAATGAATTGGCAAAAACATTAGAAGAATCGGCAGCACCTGGTATCACCCTACACAACACTGAAATCAAGTGTCTGCTGTAAGCAAATGACCTGGTGCTGCTGTCTCCCACTAAAGAGGGGTTACAGCAGCACCTAGATCATCTGCACAGGTTCTGTCAGACCTGGGCTCTGACCGTTAACCTAAAAAACCCAAATATAATGATATTCCAAAAAAGGTCCGGAAATAAGGATGACAAATATAAATTCTATTTAGACACAGTTCTATTAGAACACACCAAAAACGACACATATCTACTAGGACTAAATATTTAGCAACACAGGTAGCTTTCACATGGCTGTGAATGAGCTGAGAGACAAAGCAAGAAGAGCTTTCTACGACATCAAAAGGAACATCAAAATCGAAATTCCAATTAGAATCTGGCTCAAAAATGTTTAATCAGTTATAGAACCAATTGCTCTATATGGCAGTGAAGTGTGGGGTCCACTCTCTAATAGTGAATTTACCAAATGGGACAAACATCCAATCGAAATACTGCATGCAGAGTTTGGCAAGACTGTATTGCAAGTGCAAAGAAAAACTCCAAATAACGCAAGTAGAGCAGAATTGGGCCAATACCCCTCCTCATTCGAATAGAAAAAAGAGCCATCAAATTTTACAACCATCTAAAAACAAGTGACCCCAAAACATTCCATCACACAGCTCTACAATGTCAAGAGATGAAACAAGAGAAGAGTCCCCTCAGCCAGCTGGTTCTGAGGCTCAGTTCACCAACCCAAACCAACCCCATAGAGCCTCTGGACAGCACTCAGAAAATCTGGCCCAACCAAATCATCACAAAACAAAAAGAAAAATATATCACCTATTTGAAAGACACAACAAAAAATCAAATTATCTTCAATGCTCTTTGGCTCTAAACAGACAGTACATGGTGGCAGACTATCTGACCACTGTGACTGATAGAAAACTGAGGAAAACATTGACTAGGTACAGACTCAGTGAGCACAGTCGGGCTATAGAGACCGGTCGTCACAGACAAACCTGGCTGCCCAGAGAGGACAGGCTGTGCTCACTCTGCTCCAGGGGAGAGGTACAGACAGAGCTGCATTTCCTATTACACTGTGACAAATACTCAGACCTAAGAGAATATTTCTTTCCCAAAATTATAATTCAATACAAAGAATTTGAAACTATAAAACATGAAGAAAAAAAATCAAATATTTATTAGGTATAAAAGCCAAAATGTGCAGTTTTGGCAGCCAAATATGTGTCCTCCTGCCACAACCTGAGGGACAGCCAGTGAAAAGTGCAAAGTAATGTCAATAATATTTCCCGTTTTGTTTTGTCTTTCATACCAGGTCATGTGTCTTCTCAGTCAGGTTGACACTGGTCTACTACCACGTCATGTGTCTTCTCAGTCATGTTGACACTGGTCTACTACCAGGTCATGTGTCTTCTCAGTCATGTTGACACTGGTCTACTACCAGGTCATGTGTCTTCTCAGTCAGGTTGAGACTGGTCCACTACCACGTCATGTGTCTTCTCAGTCATGTTGACACTGGTCCACTACCAGTCATGTGTCTTCTCAGTCATGTTGACACTGGTCTACTACCACGTCATGTGTCTTCTCAGTCATGTTGACACTGGTCCACTACCACGTCATGTGTCTTCTCAGTCATGTTGACACTGGTCCACTACCACGTCATGTGTCTTCTCAGTCATGTTGACACTGGTCCACTACCACGTCATGTGTCTTCTCAGTCATGTTGACACTGGTCCACTACCAGGTCATGTGTCTTCTCAGTCAGGTTGAGACTGGTCTACTACCACGTCATGTGTCTTCTCAGTTATGTTGACACTGGTCCACTACCAGGTCATGTGTCTTCTCAGTCAGGTTGACACTGGTCCACTACCAGGTCATGTGTCTTCTCAGTCAGGTAGACACTGGTCTACTACCAGGTCATGTGTCTTCTCAGTCAGGTTGAGACTGGTCCACTACCAGGTCATGTGTCTTCTCAGTCAGGTTGAGACTGGTCTACTACCAGGTCATGTGTCTTCTCAGTCAGGTTGACACTGGTCTACTACCAGGTCATGTGTCTTCTCAGTCAGGTTGACACTGGTCTACTACCAGGTCATGTGTCTTCCCAGTCAGGTTGAGACTGGTCTACTACCAGGTCATGTGTCTTCCCAGTCAGGTTGAGACTGGTCTACTACCAGGTCATGTGTCTTCTCAGTCAGGTTGACACTGTTCTACTACCATTGCTTTAATGTATTGTTGCTTTCATTAATATTGTTGTTGTAGTTGTTGTTAATGGTAATCCCATGTCCACTACTACTATTATTATTGCTGTTGGTCCCACCATTTATTTATTTATTTTTTCGATATGTATACTCTGACAATGTAAGAACTAATGAACTTGCCATATCAATAAAGTCAATTGAATTGAAAGAGAGAGAGAAGTTAGGCAGGAGGACACAGGGGAGGAGAGAGAGAGAGAGATAGAGAGAGATTAGGCAGCAGGACAGAGGGGACTAGGGGGAATTGAGAGTAGGGGGAGGGCAGAGTGAGAGCGAGAAGTTAGGGGGGAGGAGAGAGGTTAGGCAGCAGGACAGAGGGGAGTGGAGAGAGGGCAGAGGGAGAGAGAGAGGTTTGGGGGAGGAGAGAGAGGTTAGGGGGAGGAGAGAGAGGTTAGGGGGGAGGACCGAGGGGAGCAGGGGGGTGGGGAGAAGGAGAGAGAGGTTAGGGGGGAAGAGAGAGGGAGAGATGTTAGGCAGCAGGACAGAGGGGAGTAGGTAGAGGGAAGAGGGAAAGAGAGAGGATAGGGGGAAGGACCGAGGGGAGTAGGGGGGTAGAGAGAAGGAGAGAGAGAGGTTAGGGGAGAAGAGATAGGGAGAGATGTTAGGCAGCAGGATAGAGGGGAGTAGGGGGAGGGCAGAGGGAGAGAGAGAGGTAAGGTGGAGGACCGAGGGGAGTAGGGGGTGGAGAGAAGGAGAGAGAGAGTGTAATCAAAGCTTTGTCCTCTCTCTACAACGGATGGACAACCCCAATCTAGACGCCTACATAACACTCCAGTAGAGAATGATACCGGACACTCAATCATTCATTAAAAGGTTGTGCTTTGATAAATAAATCCATAAACAGCCATTGGCTGGTTAAAGGAACAGGAGTAATACATGCCCTTTATAGGAGTTCAATATCATACTAACACATGTAGTTGCTCAACAACTCTGTGTTATTGAAGGTTTTCAAGAAGGTAAAGAGGTCGTGTGTGTGTGTGTGTATGTGTGTGTGCTCACATGAGTCAGCTAATGGAAGATGAGTGTCTTGTTTTTGGCCCACGGCTTCCATATACATGTGTTGAGACAGAAATATACAACACACATAAACAACGCCTGTGCGGAACACACACACACACACACACACATACACGCGAGCGAACAACGAGAAGCGCACCCACGAGCACACACGTCATGATTTATTACTCCAAACGGGTGGCGGTCCGTGTGCAAAGTATATGATTACAGTGAGAGTAGTTTCTAAATGTACCAAAATATTTCACTACCGTTCAAAGGTTTGGGGTCACCTCGAATTTTCCTTGTTTTTGTTTACCCATTTTTTGTCAATTTAAAAAAAATAGATTATCTACATAGGCGTAGAGAGGCCCATTATCGGCAACCATCACTCCTGTGTTCCAATGGCACGTTGTGTTAGCTAATCCAAACCCTTTTGCAATTATGTTTTTTATTTTATTTTTTAAATCAGCCGTTTCCAGCTACAAAGCTACAATAATCATGTACAACATTAACAATGTCCACACTGTAATTCTGATCAATTTGATGTTATTATAAATGGACAATTTTTTTGGGCTTTTCTTTCAAAAACAAGGACAATTTTAAGTGGCCCCAAACTTTTGAAAAGGTAGTGTATGTCTCTGTCCATCTCTCTCGCTTTATGTCTTTTGTAGCAAGCCGCCATATTGTGTCAGCCTGCTTGACACCTGTTTCTAATGTATTAAGTGTGTATGTTTAACTTGTGTTACCATTTAGTTAGCTGGTAAATAAATCATTAAACCAATTTGTGTAGTACTGAATCATGAATAAGGCTTGGGTTATTGCAGATACAAGGAGGTTACAACTGTTCAGAATGATGATATGATATGAGGTTATGATTAATAAATTGATTGTTTATAGATGCGATAGGCAAAGACCTTTAAATAGGGAGATGGTAACTCTTTAAAGAACCGCTCTCATGGTGCCCCAAATCCTAATGAGTTGATTGATACATTATTAATTTAATCAGGTCAATTATTGAATCAATTAAACATAGTTAGGTGATAAGATAAATAACAGTCATCAGATGAATTAATGTAAAGTCAGGACACACGCGAGTAGAGTACACTCACCCAATCACAGCAGATTTCCCAGTTTCCTCTGGCTTGCGCACAGTGAAGGGGCTGGGGTCCACTCCTACCGTCTTGGGCATCAACTCTCTTCACACACAGAGAGAACATATTCATCACAGGAAAAACACATCATAGTTAACCTCATGTCTGCACCCAGATCCAAATCTCTTTTGTCTCTCTGCAACAGGTGAGTACACCAAACATTAGGAACAAAATCCAGCAATGTTGCAGTCTTGATGCGCCTGGCACCTACTATCAAACCCTGTTCAAAGGCACTTGCATTCTTTGTCTTGCCAATTCATCCTCTGAATGGCACACATACACAATACATATTTCAATTACCTCAAGGGTTAAACATCCTTCCTTAACCTGTCTCTTCCCCTTCATCTACACTGATGGAATTGGATTTAACAAGGGATCATAGTCTTCACCAGGATTCACATGGTCAGTCGACATTGCCTTCAGAAATGATTAAGACCCCTTGACTTTTTCAACGTTTTGTTGTTACAGCCTGAATTTAAAATAGATTAAATTGCGATTTTTGGTCACTGGCCTAGACACAACACCCCATAATGTAAAAGTGGAATTATGTTTTTTGAAATCTTTACAAATGAATAAAACATGAAAAGCTGAAATGTTTTGAGTCAGTAAGTATTCAACCCCTTTGTTATGGCAAACCTAAATAAGTTCAGGAGTAAAACTTTGCTTAACAAGTCACATACAGTAAGTTGCATGGACTCACTCTGTGTGCAATAATAGTGTTTAACATGATTTTTGAATGACTACCTCATCTCTATACCCCACAGATACAATTATCTGTAAGGTCCCTCAGTCGAGCAGTGAATTTCAAGCACATATTCAACCAACAAAGACCGGGGAGGTTTTCCAATGCCTTGCAAACGGCACCTATTGGTAGTTGGGTAAAAAATAAAAATAAACAGACATTGAATGTCCCTTTGAGCATGGTGAAGTTTTAATTACACTTTGGATGGTGTATCAACTCAGTTTCCGGAGAGGAAGGAAACCGCTCAGGGTTTTCACTATGAAGCCAATGGTGACTTTAAAACAGTTACAGAGTTTAATGACTGTGATAGGAGAAAACTGAGGATGGATGATCAACAACACTGTAGTTACTCTACAATACTAACATACTTGACAGAGTGAAAAGAAGGAAGCCTGTACAGAATAGAAATATTACAAAACATGCATCATGTTTGAAACATAATTACTTTGTCATTATGAGGTATTGTATGAAGATGGGTGAACAAAAAAACAATTGAATCCATTTTGAATTCAGGCTGTAACAACAAAATGTGGAATAACTCAAGGCGTAAATATACTTTCTGAAGGCCCTGTATATAATACCTTCATTGTCAATTTACAATTATAATATTTTTGCTCAGGCCAGTATTCAGACATGTCATTGTATGAAACTAAAAAGCAACATGGTTAGCCTGCCATGACCCAGTAGATATTGATGTGACTGTAAGCAGGTTAGGGTACGTACCGTGCAGAGTTGGTCATAGCTATGCAGAAGGTGTCGTCAAAGGAGGTGAGTTCGTAGGGCTTGAAAAACTCTGTGTAGGTATCGATGCTCTCGTCGTAACGGTTCACTCTCCTCACCCCTACCTTCTTCATATTCTCCTCACAGGGAACTGGAAGCACACACATACACACCCACCCTGATTAGGAAACGTCACACTAACATATTGAACATACGCCTCATGCTCATAGTGTACACACACACACCTCCTGATTAGGACACGTCACACTAACATATTGAACATACGCCACATGCTCATAGTGTACACACAATCACACACACCGTGAAATTAGAGAAAAGCATATTCTTTTCATTTACGTCAGTCATGATTTTGACTTTGAGACAAACTTTACTTTCCAACCCAGATGTGTCATATGATTGAATAGATACCTTCATCATAGGGCAGAGGCAGGTAGGATAAGATCCCCTCAGACCACCAGTACGTATAGCTAGAGGGAAACACACAACAAGGATTAGCTAAGAGCGTTCAACATTATGATAAATGCAAGTCTCCGTAAGGTTTGCATTCTCTATCTTCACTGCCAGAACACCAATGAATACCTTACGTCCATAACCCAGATATGAAACTAGGATTCAGCTTGACGACAGCCTAACAACTAATACAGCATCCCTTTAATTCAACGAAGTCCAGTTGGTGTAAATAAATACAGCAATTATAGGGAGTTGTGTGGCTGGTTGAGAGGAAAACGACTGACTGCGGATTTGGTTTCTTATGATAATAACATAGTCATCCTGGTCTTTGTAACTGAATGGTGGAGTGACCACAGCAATCTGGGTCTGTCATTATGACAGCAGCACAGCCACAAAGAATTGACTGAACACAGTCAGGCAGGTAGGCAGACAGATCTGGGTCAGAACATACGAGAAGAGAAAGGGAAAGAGGGAGTGAGAGAATGGAAGACAGTGAGAGGGGGTGAGTAAAAGTAAAAATAAAGAATGAGACAGCAGTAGTAGAGGTCTGCTACCCTACCCGAGCCAGACGAGCCCCGATATTATACGTGGGGTTAGGGACGGGTAGGACTGTTTTTTCATGGAGCCAGTGACAGACAGAGAGGAGCAGCTAATGGATTTACTAAGGGGGAAGTTAGTTCTGATTTTGGGTTTTGGGCAGGGCCTTAAATTTGTCAGAAGCAATCAGGCCTGGGTAGGGTAGGGCCTGAACATCGTGGGCATGGTTAGGGCTCGGCTTAAAATTCATGACTGTGCAGGGCTAGAGGGAGCGAGGGGGTGGAGAGGGCATGAAATAAAAAAGAAAGAATAAGACAGAGAGCGAGTGTGTCCGAGAGAGAGGGACCAAGAGGAGATGGAGAAGAGACACTTAATTATAAAACATTTTAAAGAAAGGCAAAGGAGTGGGGTCAAATATGGGTAAGAACCAAGAGAAAAGGAAAAAGACAAAAAAAAGAGAGAGAGATTCAGAAGACGAGGGTGAGTGAGACGGTGGGATGGAGAGTGGGGTAGGAAGCAGGGTAAGTGGGAACCAAGGTGCACTCTAAGCCCCAGAGATGATGACGGGGGAGTTGATCACCTGTCTCCTGCTAACACACAGCAGAGGTGATAGAAAGGGAAGGGAGCCATAACTTACAGTACTGACAGAGAGTTGCCCTCTCCTTGCTTTGAATAAACCCTCTTAAGACTCTTAACACAGCAAATGTAAAGTGTTCCCTTCTCTGGTCAGAGACTCACATACAGTGGTGGTGGTGGGGACAGAGCTTTCTTTCTCCACAGAGGTAGATATATGCCTTCACATGCGCTCTCAGGCAACACACACACTCAGACAAGCTTGAGCACGAGCACACGCACGCACACACACCTGTTCTGCAGGTAAGCCCTCTGCTGTAAAAGAAACACAGATGCAGCTGGTCTTGTCTAAGTGATCTCCCACCAGGCATATTAGCGTGTGAGTACGCATCTGCCGTGGTGTGTGTACCTGCGCCTGTCGTGGGTCAACGCCATAGAGTTCCTCTGGTGCAGGTAGAAGTCAGTGGGCAGCTCCCAGAGGTGAGGTTTAGACTCTGACGGCTGGTACACCTGCAGAAACAGGTTGATGGCATCCTGCCGGTCTGCATCTGAGACAGAGAGAGAGTCACAGAGACGACGATATATTAAGCACAATATGTACAAGACCGAGGTGGAAGTAACAGGAAGTAAATGTATCCTTTGTGTCCACATCACTAAGGAGTTAACACAGTCCACACACACCCACACAGTTGTGAAGAGGGCACGACAGAGCCTCTTCCTCCCCAGGAGGCTGAAAAGATATGGCATGGGCCCTCAGATCCTTAAGAAGTTCTACGGCTACACCGTTGAGAGCATCTTCACTGGCTGCATCCCCGCTTAGTACGGCAACTGCTTGGCATCCGACCGCAAGGTGCTATAGAGGGTGGTCAGTACGGCCCAGTAGATCACTGAGGCTGAGCTCCCTGCCATCCAGGACCTCTATACCTGGCGGTGTCAGAGGAAGGCCCCAAAAAATGTCTACGACTGCAGCCACCCAAGTCATAGACTGTTCTCTCTGCTACCGCACGGCAAGAGGTACAGATGAACCAAGTCTGGAACCAACAGGACCCAGAACAGCTTCTACCTCCAAGCCATAAGACTGAACAGCTTCTACCCCCAAGCCATAAGACTGCTAAACAAGAGCTCGTCAAATGGCTACATGCTGCTGCTACTGTCTATTATCTATATTGTTGCCTAGTAACTATAACCCTACCTATGTGTACATTTACCTCATACCCCTGTATATCGGCTCAGTTCTGGTACTCCCTGTATATAGCCATGTTATTACCTCGTACCCCTGCACATCGACTCAGTACTGGTACTCCCTGTATATAGTCATGTTATTACCTCGTACCCCTGCACATCGACTCAGTACTGGTACTCCCTGTATGTAGTCATGTTATTACCTGCTACTCCCTGTATATAGTCATGTTATTACCAGGTACTCCCTGTATATAGTCATGTTATTACCTCGTACCCCTGCACATCGACTCAGTACTGGTACTCCCTGTATATAGTCATGTTATTACCTGGTACTCCCTGTATATAGTCATGTTATTACCTCGTACCCCTGCACATCGACTCAGTACTGGTACTCCCTGTATATAGTCATGTTATTACCTCGTACCCCTGCACATCGACTCAGTACTGGTACTCCCTGTATGTAGTCATGTTATTACCTCGTACCCCTGCACATCGACTCAGTACTGGTACTCCCTGTATATAGTCATGTTATTACCTGCTACTCCCTGTATATAGTCATGTTATTACCTCGTACCCCTGCACATCGACTCAGTACTGGTACTCCCTGTATATAGTCATGTTATTACCTGGTACTCCCTGTATATAGTCATGTTATTACCTCGTACCCCTGCACATCGACTCAGTACTGGTACTCCCTGTATGTAGTCATGTTATTACCTCGTACCCCTGCACATCGACTCAGTACTGGTACTCCCTGTATGTAGTCATGTTATTTGTACTCGTCATTGTTATTCACTACGTATTTATTCCTCATGTCACTTTTTCTTTCTTTAACTCTGCATTGTTAAAAACCCAGAAGTAAGCATTTCACGTTAGTCTACGCCTGTGACAAAAGTAAATGTTGTACAGTAACAGGAAGTAAATGTTGTACAGTAACAGGAAGTAAATGTTGTACAGTAACAGAAAGTAAATGTTGTACAGGAAGTAAATGTTGTACAGTAACAGAAAGTAAATGTTGTACAGGAAGTAAATGTTGTACAGTAACAGAATGTAAAAGTTATACAGTAACAGAAAGTAAATGTTGTACAGTAACAGGGAGTAAATGTTGTACAGTAACAGAAAGTAAATGTTGTACAGTAACAGAAAGCAAATGTTGTACAGTAACAGAAAGCAAATGTTGTACAGTAACAGAAAGCAAATGTTGTACAGTAACAGGGAGTAAATGTTCTATAGTAATGGGAAGTAAATGTTGTACAGGAACAGAAAGTAAATGTTGTACAGTAACAGGGAGAAAATGTTGTACAGTAACAGAAAGCAAATGTTGTACAGTAACAGGGAGTAAATGTTGTACAGTAACAGAAATTAAATGTTGTACAGTAACAGAAAGCAAATGTTGTACAGTAACAGAAAGCAAATGTTGTACAGTAACAGAAAGCAAATGTTGTACAGTAACAGGGAGTAAATGTTCTATAGTAACGGGAAGTAAATGTTGTACAGTAACAGAAAGTAAATGTTCTATAGTAACGGGAAGTAATTATTCTATAGTGTTGGTCATTTGGCTCAGATTTGACCTTAAATCAGACCAAGGACTTTAAGGTAATTTAAAAAAAGTTTTTTTTTTAAATGTTCTCCCCAATTTCGTGGTATCCAATTGTTTAGTAGTTACTATCTTGTCTCATCGCTACAACTCCCGTACGGGCTCAGGAGAGACGAAGGTCAAAGGCCACGTCCTCCGAAACACAACCCAACCAAGACACACTGCTTCTTAACACAGCTTAACCCCGGGCGCATCCAACCCGGAAGCCAGCCGCACCAATGTGTGGGAGGAAACACTGTGCACCTGGCGACCTGGTTAGCGCACACTGCGCCCGGCCTGCCACAGGAGTCGCTAGTGCGCGATGAGACAAGGATATCGGCCAAACCCTCCCTAACCTGGACGACGCTAGGCCAATTGTGCGTCGCCCCATGGACCTCCTGGTCGCGGCCGGCTGCAACAGAGCCTGGGCTCGAACCAAGAGTCCCTGGTTGCACAGCTAGCACTGCGATGCAGTGCCCTAGACCACTGCGCCACCCGGGAGGCCACTTTAAGGTCATTTTGACCACACGGTCATTTTGGAGCCAGATAAAATGGAAGAGGAGGATAAAGAGAGAAAAATGAAGATGAATCATCTAATACAACGACATGTACATTAAAGGCCCCAGGGACTCCTGTGATGAATACATGAGGGAAAACATCATTAAAACCAGACAGTTTGTAGGTGTGGCAGATGGGTGCTGCAGAGATCATCGTTCGGCCGTCTGCGTGTCATGTGTTATACCATGCTGTGGTGACGCGAGGTGTGATTGATTAGGTTTCTACACCTCCCTCTCTGCTGCGCAGCCCCGTACTAACACACTTAAGGGCCAAGGCGGGTAATTAGCTGCAAAACGAGGATGTTTGGCAGCAATTACAGGCTATTTCTTTCTATCTCTCTCCCTGGTAATTTCTAGAGGTAATTTTCATCATATTCAATAAACAAATCAGGAGTTAATGTCAAAAAATGAAGGAATACACACAGCTACAAACATCAAGGAGAAGAAAATGTGTTTTTTACATTTGTGTGTGTGTGTTAATTGTACATGGGAGACAGGTTAGTGTGTGTGTGTGTGTGTGTTAGAGCTTGTGTTCCTTTAATTCAACACTATTGTTTTTCTGTTCTGTACATCCTCCACAGATGCAATAGATTGTGCATGTACAAAGTGATGTCAATGCTACACCTGTCCTTCTCTGTTATATACTTTAAATAACTGTTGTTCTGAGAAAGGGGTTACAGCTCAAGGGAAACACTTTGCAAAACAGTGTGTGAGATGTGCGTGTGTGTGTGTGTGTGTGTGTGTGTGTGTGTGTGTGTGTGTGTGTGTGCGCGCGAGGTGTGTGTGTGTGTCTGTGTGTGTGTGGTCTCCATCATGAAACATGACATATTTAGTGAAGGACCCTATGACATCATGCACAGGTGAGCTCCAAAGCTCACGTCCGGCCAAAAGTTTGACATGACCTTGAGAGTCAGTGAGGCAAGAGTAATATTGGGGCAATGACTAAATAAAAACATTAGCCTTGCCTGTGTGACTGAAATCACACACCGTCCCTGACCCACACAAACATCCTGTATTGTCAGGAACAGTGTGAGAGGAGAGGGATGATGAGGGGAGAAAAAGAAGAATGGGAGGAACCCAGAGGAAAGGAGGTATTGGAGTGAAAAGAGTATTGCTGTGAAACTGACCATTTTGCATCTTGTCACATGTTTCAGTCACCACTGACAGGTGCACAGGCCGTACACATCCGTTACATCAGTTTCCAAAAAAGACACCTGACGTTTCAAAGAGATTTACAAGGCAGAAGGTCCCTGGGGCGTTGTACCTGTTCTATTAAGAAGTTGCCTAAGGACTAAAGGTAACAGGGAACGAAGTTGATCACAAATACAAAGTCACCAATGTCTTTGTTATGCAACTGTATCAACTACATGCCTATATATTTCGATCAGTCATATTGAAATCAATTTCATGCTAATTCAATTAAGTTGTATTTTGCTCATTGTAGTCTCCAGTCTGAAATCGTGTCTCAATATATTTCATGGTGTAGCATGTGCACATTTGTATATGGTAATTATAGGGTAATGCCTATGAGCATTAGAATAAGTTGACTCAATATTTACAGCCATATGTGATAATATCGCTCTAGAAGCTGATCTGTCCTCAGTATTGTGGAATTATTCTCCTAATGTTAAGGTAGGCCAAGACTTTAATTGAGGAAGCTGATCCGAGATCAGCGCTGCTTGTCTTTCGATCACATGCCTCAACTACACACTTAACAAATGTTCTCTCTGTGCGGAGCTTTGGGAAACGCATGTTACATCTTCGGCGGTTGTAGGAACGATGCGTCACTCAAACACTCGTAAGCCTAAATTCCATCGCTATCGGGAAACTGGGTCCTGAATACTCTGCATAATTTCACAAAGTTAAATTATGTTATGACTATATTCTTGACGCTTCACAGCATGCTTATCCAATCACTACCCATCAACAATAAATGCAGCCCATATCAAAATGCCAGTTACTATCTAGAGAATACTATAGGGAATACTATAGGGAATTAGATCAAGCTACCAGAGGTTTGTTAGTCATCTACAGTAATTATGTCATGTTAAAACAGTAGTCACTCCTCCTCAGTGAACAGAAAGCACAGAGCTTGGAACATCATTCAACTGTAGGTAATACTGTACAGTGCATTCAGAAAGTATTCAGACCCCTTAACCTTTTCCACATTTTGTTACGTTACAGCCTTATTCTAAAATTGATTCAAAATAGTTTTTTTCTCTCTCTTCAATCTACACAAAATTCCCCATAATAACAAAGCAAAACCAGGTTTTTAGCTACACGCTTAGTACACCTGTATTTGGGGAGTTTCTCCCATTCTTCCCTGCAGATCCTCTCAAGCTGTCAGGTTGGATAGGGAGCGTCGCTGCACAGCTATTTTCAGGTCTCTCCGAAGATGTTAGATCGGGTTCAAGTCCGGGCTCTGGCTGGGTCACTCAAGGACATTCAGAGACTTGTCCCGAAGCCACTCTTGTGTTGTCCTGGATGTGCTTAGGGTGTTGGTCCTGTAGGAAGGTGAACCTTCACCCCAGTCTGAGGTACTGAGTGCTCTGGAGCAGGTTTTCATCAATGATCTCTGTACTTTTCTCCATTTATATTTCCCTCGATCCTGACTAGTCTCCCAGTCCCTGCCGCTGAAAAACATCCCCACAGCATGATGCTTCCACCACCATGCTTTACCATTTGGATAGTGCCAGGGTTCCTCCAGACGTGACGCTTGACATTCAGGTCAAAGAGTTCAATCTTGGTTTCATTAGACCAGAGAATCTTGTTTCTCATGGTCAGAGTCCTTTAGGTGTCTTTGGCTGTCATGTACATTTTATTGAGGAGTGGCTTCTGTCTGGCTACCCTAAAGGCCTGATTGGTTAAGTGCTGCAGAGATAGTTGTCCTTCTGGAAGGTTCTCCCATCTCCACAGAGGAACTCTGGAGCTCTGTTAGAGTGACGATCGGATTCTTGGTCACCTCCCTGACCAAGACCCTTCTCCCCACGATTGCTCAGTTTGGCTGGGCGGCCAGCTCTAGGAAGAGTCTTGGTAGTTCCAAACTTCTTCCATTTAAAAATGGAGGCCACTGTGTTCTTGGGGACCTTCAATGCTGCAGAAATGTATTGGTACCCTTCCCCAGATCTGTGCCTCAACACAATCCTGTCTCGGAGCTCTACGGACAATTCGTTGAACCTCATGGCTTGGTTTTTGCTCTGACATGCACTATCAACTGTGGGACCTTATATAGACAGCTGTGTGCCTTTCCAAATTATGTACAATAAATTTAATTTAACACCGACTCCAATCAAGTTGTAGAAACATCTCAAGGATGATCAATAGAAACAGGATGCACCTGACCTCAATTTCAAGTCTCAAAGCAAAAGGGACTGAATACATCTGTTTTCACTTTTTCATGATGGGTTATTGTGTGTAGATTGAGGAACAATTTTTATTTAATCAATTTTAGAATAAGACTGTAACGTAACAAAATGTGGAAAAAGTCTAGGGGTTTGAATACTTTCCGAATGCACTGCATGTACCTCAGCCAGAAGGCACACATGTGCCTCCTAGAACAGATTGAATTGCAGACGTTTTCAGCTCTAACAATGTTCCAACATTCAACTTGGACACGATACTGTACAGACTCATCTTAGAACATGTAACAGCTCTTTCTCTTGGATGTCAGTTGCAGTTCAATCATCTTTGAACATCATGCCATTGAACATCTTGCCGTAAAATAAACAAGAGTAAGCCTATGAATGAATAAAAACCCTCAATTACAGTTAAGAAAAAAGATAGAGTTCAGAATAGTCTAATAGGAGACAGACTGTTGGGTTGAGAGGGGTAGGAGAGAGAGGCTACAGTAAGAAAAACCAAATGAGAGTTGTTTTAGCATTAGTGACGACAACGAGGGTGGTGACTCAACACAACATAATATCATAATAGGAAAAGGAAATGCAATCATGGGAAATAAGCACTGTGACAGTCTGTCTGATCCCATCCTCAGTGGCACACAGTAGTTTAGCCTTTTCACTTCTTTTCTTTGTTCTCTCCATCTTTTTGGAACCCGAGTGCTGTGAGGGATGAAGCGTCAATCATAGTCCACAGATGGTAAGACGCGTTAGTCCCGTGTCCCATTGTGACATAGCTACGCCCGAATGCGCACCCCCCCAATTCCCAAACAACGTGGCTCCGGTACGTGTCCTCGAATCATTTGAATGTGTTGACAGTTGGAGAAATACACTCCTTCAAATTAGTGGAGTCGGCTTTTTCAGCCACACCCGTTGCTGACTGGTATATAAAATCGAGGAAACAGCCATGCAATCGCCATAGACAAACGTTGGCAGTAGAATGGCCATACTGCAGAGCTCAGTGACTTTCAACGTGGCACTGTCATAGGATGCCACCTTTCCAATAAGTCAGCCCTGCTAGAGCTGCCCCAGTCAACTGCAAGTGCTGTTATTGTGTAGTGGAAATGTCTAGGAGCAACAGCAGCTCAGCCGCAAAGTGGTAGGCCACACAAGCTCACAGAACGGGACCGCCGAGTGCTGAAGCAACACTCACTAAAGAGTTCCAAACTGCCTCTGGAAGCAATAGCAGCACAATAGCTGTTCGTCAGGAGATCACCAAGATAACCATGCGCAATGCCAAGAGTCAGCTGGAGTGGTGTAAAGCTCGACGCCATTGAACTCTGGAGCAGTGCAAATGCGTTCTCTGGAGTGATGAATCACACTTCACCATCTGGCAGTCCAACGGATGAATCTTGGTTTGGCGGATACCAAGAGAACTCTACGTGCCCCAATGCATAGTGACAACTGTAAAGTTTGGTGGAGGAGCAATAATGGTCTAGGGCTGTTTTTCATGGTTCGGGCTAGGCCCCTTAGTTCCAGTGAAGGGAAATATTAACGCTACAGCACACAATGACATTTAGTATACAATGACATTCTGTGTTTCCAACTTTGTGGCAACAGTTGACACTGTACAGACTAAGTGCACAAAGCGAGGTCCATACAGAAATGTTTTTGCTCCAGTTTCAACTGTTCTGCCTTATTATTATTCGACCATGCTGGTCATTTATGAACATTTGAACATCTTGGCCATGTTCTGTTATAATCTCCACCCGGCACAGCCAGAAGAGGACTGGCCACCCCACATGTGCTCTCTCTAATTCTCTCTTTCTTTCTCTCTCTCGGAGGACCTGAGCCCAAGGACCATGCCCCAGGACTACCTGACATGATGATTCCTTGCTGTCCCCAGTCCACCTGGCCCTGCTGCTGCTCCAGTTTCAACTGTTCTGCCTTATTATTATTATTCGACCATGCTGGTCATTTATGAACATTTGAACATCTTGGCCATGTTCTGTTATAATCTCTACCCGGTACAGCCAGAAGAGGACTGGCCACCCCACATAGCCTGGTTCCTCTCTAGGTTTCTTCCTAGGTTTTGGCCTTTCTAGGGAGTTTTTCCTAGCCACCGTGCTTCTACATCTGCATTGCTTGCTGTTTGGGGTTTTAGGCTGGGTTTCTGTACAGCACTTTGAGATATCAGCTGATGTACGAAGGGCTATATAAATAAATTTGATTTGATTTTGTCGAGATCCATGTGGAAGAACTTGACTGGCCTGCACAGAGCTCTGATCTCAACCCCATTGAACACCTTGGGATGAATTGGAAAGCAGACTGCGAGCCAGGCCTTATCTCCCAACATCAGTGCCCGACCTCACTAATGCTCTAGTCCCTGCAGCAATGTTCCAACAGCTAGTGGAAAGCCTTCCCAGAAGAGTGGATTTTGGAATGAGATGTCCGACAAGCATTCTTTTGGACATGTTGTGCAGCTTGACCTGAGTTGAGAATTCGAAATGTATGAACGTCAACGGTCCAATATTCTAGAACACTGCTGTGCGTACAAGTTTTGGACAACGATGGACGCTTAAGGGTGGGATAAGTGTCAGCTCTGTCATACTAACCGTCAGGTATAGATGACACATCTGGGTTAACCAGCACTCAGTCTAACTGTTACCGGCCAATCAAAATGATCCTGTATCTATATTAGTCTGATGACAGACATTGGTTGGTGCAGGGAGGGCAGGACAAAGGAAGACAGTGACTCACCACTCGACATCACACACAGAGATGTTGCAATTGACTTCTGCAGCCAAAAGAGAAGAGGAGTTTCTTGTGTCGACTCTTGATGAAATGCTCTACTCAAACCCAAAAGGGTGGGTTTAGTGTGGAACGTTAGTCTTGAACGTGCTAATGCACACACACACACAAGCTCACTAACAAATACCTGGCCACAACACTGACATCAAACTGATTCCCACTCAGCAGAAGAATGAGTTAGAGTGGCCCCTCATCCTCGCACAGGCCCCAGAGGCCCTCTTTTCTCCCACTCACTCCATCGCAGCTAGGCCCCAGCAGATCTCATTGTGGATATCTTATATGACGCCTGGGGTTCTGGTGTACGTCATTTCTGAACACTAATACCAATGAGGATAGTTTCATCCTGAACTAGAGAACAGTAAACTTTCATTGCCACCACAATCAGATGACTGTGTGTGTGTGTGTGTGTGTGTGTGTGTGTGTGTGTGTGTGTGTGTGTGTGTGTGTGTGTGTGTGTTTGTGTTTGTGTGTGCGCGCGTAGTCAACAAGGTAAATTACATCAACCTAGGGAGGCACAGAGGATTTTCATATACAAATATTTGGATGCAATAACAGAGATAAAAATAATCTCATCCAAAAGAAACAATTATTTTCCTCCATATTCCAATAAAATCATTTCTCTATTTAGGCCTAACTGTTTTGTATTTGTATTTATTATGGATCCCCATTAGCACTCTTCCTGGGGTCCAGTAAAATTAAGGCAATTACTGTTGACTGGATTATTCCCATGATTCACTTGGATTGAGTTAAACTAAACATGGTCCCCAGTAAAACACTCCAGGGCCACTTTCCTCACTAAAGTTTAAGGGAGACAGGAAGTCATGTGTTAGTTGAAGTGGAGAGAAGCCATTTTGTCCCTTGTAAGGTGTCAGTGTGACTGAAGGGAGATATTTTTTTGATTGTTAATTGAACCTTTATTTAACTAGGAAAGTCAGTTAAAAACAAATTCTTATTTACAATGACAGCCTACCCCGGCCAAACCCAGACGACGCTGGGCCAATTGTGCACCGCCCTATCATTACCAGGATATGGGTCCTGTGGTGCTGGTAGACTGAATGTTACACTGGGGGATGTCATGAGGATGTATAATTCAACGTCGTGAAGGAAGCCTAATTTCATCATAATTAGTGTGGAGGTGGGCGAGGGTGTGTGTGTGTCCATGCAAATGAAATGCATGCGTGTGTGACTGTGGATCTTTGTACGTGTGAGGGTGATTCAGAAGAAAGTGCTCTGGGAGACCGAGGAGAGTTTCTACAGCTCTGATGTTAAATCTTCCAGCAACAGCAGATGGAGGAGACCGAGACGAGGGGAAGCCTTCGAATCAAGCCCCTGTCTACAGTGTTCTGAACAGCAAAGGGCGGTGAACTAAGACGTAGAGAGACTGTGATTTTAAGGTAGAAAGGGAACACTTCTAAGCCAAGAACACAACCAGATGCACTTAGTGCTGTGTATAGTAGGTTTTCCTGTGTTTTGTATACTCTGTTCTAAAGTATTCCAAGGCAATAGAGTTGTACCCATAGAATTAGAATAGTAAATTAATAGGATCTCTACGGTTCCACCCCTCTGCTCTAACTCTTCCCCACAATGTCGTGTCCTCAAACAATGTAGCTGGTAAATACAATAAATAAATCAGTACTGGACACATTTACAGTAGTTGATTTATTAGGGTCTTTATGGCAATGCTGAAGACTGATGTGAAGAAGGGGGATAATATATAGCTCTCTACACAGTGTTTCTCTGCCAGAATCATTTACAGCAATTAGTCTCCAATGTAATGCAAACTGTGTGTGTGTGTGTAATCCCGTGGGAGGGAGATAGGGTGTGTAAACATCACATGATGTATGACATTATTACGAGGTTGCCACTTACCGTACGCTGGGTCTGCAAACTCATTATAGATTTGATTTGAAATGTAACTAAGGAGTTGGGAGGGGGTGGTCACATTATCTGAGAGAGAGAGCATAGAGGTAGTGGGAGCAATGGTGGGAAGAGTGGATGAGGAGGGGGGGCAGAATAAAATGAGGGGTGAGGAGGGGAGAAGGAAGAGTGGATGAGAAGGGGGCAGAATAAAATGAGGGGGTGAGGAAGGGAGAAGGAAGAGTGGATGAGGAGGGGGCAGGAAGAGTGGATGAGGAGGGGGCAGGAAGAGTGGATGAGGAGGGGGGCAGGAAGAGTGGATGAGGAGGGGGCAGAAAGAGTGGATGAAGAGGGGGCAGAATAAAATGAGGGGGTGAGGAGGGGAGAAGGAAGAGTGGATGAGGAGGGGGCAGAATAAAATGAGGGGGTGAGGAGGGGAGAAGGAAGAGTGGATGAGGAGGGGGTCAGAATAAAATGAGGGGGTGAGGAGGGGAGAAGGAAGAGTGGATGAGGAGGGGGGCAGGATGAGTGGATGAGGAGGGGGCAGAAAGAGTGGATGAGGAGGGGGCAGAAAGAGTGGATGAAGAGGGGGCCGGGGGAGAAGAGGAGGGGGCAGGAGAAGAGGGGGTGAGGGGGAAGAAGGAAGAGTGGATGAGGAGGGGGACGGGAGAAGAGGAGGGGGACGGGAGAAAAGGGGGTGAGGAGGCGAGAAGGAAGTGTGGATGAGGAGGGGAGAAGGAAGAGTGGATGAGGAGGGGGACGGTAGAACAGGGGGTGAGGAGGGGAGAAGGAAGAGTGGATGAGGAGGGAGACGGGAGAAGAGGAGGGGGCGGGAGAAGTAGAGGGGGTGGGAGAAGAGGGGGTGAGGAGGGGGAGAAGGAAGAGTGGATGAGGAGGGGGAAGGAAGAGTGGATGAGGAGGGGGACGGGAGAAGCGGAAGGGGCGGGAGAAGAGGGGGACGGGACAAGGAAGAGTGGATAAGGAGGGGGAGGGAGAAGATGAGGGGGATGATGGGGGGGCAGGAAGAGTGGATGAGGAGGGGGTCAGGAGAAAAGAAGGAGGGCGGGAGAAGGGGACGGGAGAAGGAAGAGTGGATAAGGAGGGGGGTGGGATGTGAGAAGAGGAGGGGCGGGAGAAGAGGAGGATAAGGAGGGGAAAAGGAAGATTGGATAAGGAGGGGGGCGGGGTGCAGGAGAAGAGGAGGGGGCAGGAAGAGTGGATAAGGAGGGGGGTGGAAGAAGAGGAGGGGGCAGGAAAAGTGGATAAGGAGGGGGGTGGGAGAAGAGGAGGGGGCAGGAAGAGTGGATGAGGAGGGGCGGGAGAAGAGGAGGATGTGAGAAGAGGAGGGGTGGGAGAAGAGGAGGATGAGGAGGGGAGAAGGAAGAGTGGATGAGGAGGGGGGCGGGGTGCAGGAGAAGAGGAGTGGGACGGGAGAAGAGGGGAGAAGGAAGAGTGGATGAAGAGCGGGGCAGGAGAAGGGGGGGGGTGAGGAGGGGAGAAGGAAGAGTGGATGAGGAGTGGGATGGGAGAAGAGGAGGTGGGTGGGAGGAGATGAAGGAATCGGCTGAAGAGGAGGAGGCGGGAGAAGAGGAGGGGGCAGAAAGAGTGGATGAGGAGAGGGGTGAGGGGACGGGAGAGGATGGGGAGAAGGGATGAGGAAGAGGAGGGGGGAGAGGGGATGAGGGTGAGGAGGTGGTGAGGGGATGAGAAGGGGTAATGAGAGAGAAAGAGACACTAGTGTATGAGTAAGCAGTGGTGTCATAAGGACATGGCAGGGGTGAATGGAGTATGTGTGTGTATAGGGGGAATAGGGGGATCCTGAGTGAGTGTGTTGCCGTAGTAACAATACGGGGGTGATGAGTGAGTGGTATGAAGTGGTCATACCTCGGAGGCGCCGTTACCTGGGAGGCACCGTTACCTCGGAGACACTACTACCTACATAAGAAATCTCAAACTAGGGCTGTCAAGAGAGACTCAGGATGCCTGTAAAGAATTTGCAATGGTAAAAGTATTTTTGTTATGACAGATAGTGTGTGTGTGTGTGTGTGTGTGTGTGTGTGTGTGTGTGTGTGTGTGTGTGTGTGTGTGTGTGTGTGTGTGTGTGTGTGTGTGAGCATGTGGGTGTGTGTGAGCATGTGTGTGCTTGCAAGCATAAGACGCCATTCTGTGTACTTCTGGCCCTTCTTTGGACACTGTGTTAACAAACCCGTCTAGCATCACTACTCTGGATGGTTCTGACTTAGAATATGTGGACAAATATAAATACCTAGGTGTCTGGTTAGACTGCAAACTCTCCTTCCAGACTCACATTAAGCATCTCCAATCCTAAATGTAATCTAGAGTTGGCTTCCTATTTTGAAACAAAATAGCCTCCAACACTCTACTCAGAAAATTGGATGCAGTCTATCACAGTGCCATCCGTTTTGTCACAAAGCCCCATATACTACCCACCACTGCGACCTGTATGCTCTCGTTGACTGGCCCTCACTTCATATTCGTCGCCAAACCCACTGGCTCCAGGTCATAAATAAGTCTATGCTAGGTAAAGCCAAGCCTTATCTCAGCTCACTGGTCACCATGGCAGCACCCACCCGTAGCACGCTCTCCAGCAGGTATATTTCACTGGTCACCCCTAAAGTCAACTCCTCCTTTGGCCGCCTTTCCTTCCAGTTCTCTGCTGCCAATGACTGGAACGAATTGCAAAAATCACTGAAGCTGGAGACTCATATCTCCCTTACTAACTTTAAGCATCGTCTGTCAGAGCAACTTACAGATCATTGCACCTGTACATAGCCCATCTGAAAGGAGCCCACCCAACTACCTCATCCCCATATTGCTATTTATTTTTTTGCTCCTTTGCACGCCAGTATTTCTACTTGCACATCACCATCTGCACATCTATCACTTCAGAGTTTAATTGCTAAATTGTAATTATCATTTTGCCATTATGGCCTATTTATTGCCTCACCTCCCTAATCTTACTCCATTTGCACACAATGTATATAGACTTTTCTATTGTGTTATTGACTGTATGTTTGTTTATTCCATGTGTAACTCTGTGTTGTTGGTGTCACACTGCTTTGCTTTATCTTGGCCAGGTCACAGTTGTAAATGAGAACTAGTTCTCAACTGGCCTACCTGGTTAAATAAAGGTGAGATAAAAGTGTGTGTGCGTATCTACCTGAGAAAGCGTTGCTATAGTAACGGGACAGGGTCTGCATGATGTCTTTGGAGTGCTGAGTCCAGGGGGCTATCTTCCGGTAGGTCTTCACCCTGTGGACCAGCTGGGAGCCCCCGTACTGCAGAGACAGGGTGTCCCCATGGTCTTCATACAGCTCCTCAAACAGCCTGAATTGTGGAGGGGGTAAAGGTCACACAAGGTCAGAGATGTCAACAGCATTTTCTAATTACTTATGTCAACTTTTAGAAAATGTGTAAGTGAGTCTCAGAGGCGAGAGTAAAGTAGGGTTTTACCTAACACAGTCCGTGTCGAACTGCAGCTTGGGCTTGTCAATCATGCCCAGAGCGTAGAGCTGATAGGCCAGAGCACACTTCCCCACCATGAACTGGGCCGTGTTAGTACGGTCCAGACAGTCCACGCAGTTCGTCCTCAACACACCTGTCTGAAGATGGGAGAGGAGAGCTCAACAATAACAAAACATTTGAATGTGGGCGCTGATAAAAGATGTGCATCATCTCCACCTTCAGGTTTCCATGTCAACAGCCACCGCCTGCTGAGGTGTGTATGGTGTGTAATATACCATACCTGGACACGCCCACTTGAGGTGAGACTTCCCCCAAGATCTCCCCACCTGAGGAAAGAGAAAACTCCTTTAATCAATCCAACACGGAGTATGCTTGTTGTACTTTTATACTCCTGCAATGCACATTAATTGTCTTGAGATGGCAAAACTTGAAGTTTCTGAATCTGAACACATTTAGGACTGGTGCATCGAGGAGTAATTATTCAATGCCACAATGGCATAAAGCACTGTGTGATGAAAACCAGTGAAACATCGGCTCTTCTACCCATAGCATCTCTTCCTAGATTACCATCCCGTCTTCTTTGCTTATCAATTTAGGTCACTCTATGCTTGCTTCATTGCCAGGTGTGTCTAGCCCCTGGCTTGTATGCTAAGCACGATATGGTAACGTAAAAAAAATAATTAGCCCCTATTTCTCCCCAATTTCGTGATATCAAATTGCGATCCAATTGCGATTTTGTCTCATCGCTGCAACTCCCCAACGGGCTCGGGAGAGGCGAAGGTCGAGTCATGCATCCTCCAAAAAAGCACCGCTTAACCCGGAAGCCAGCCGCACCAATGTTGGAGGGAACACTGTTCAACCTGCAGGTGCCTGGCCCGCCACAAGGAGTCGCTTGAACGAGATGAGCCAAGTAAAACCCCCCCGGCCAAAACCTCCCCTAACCCGGACGCCGCCCTACTCATGCTCATGGTCGGTTGTGACACAGCCTGGGATTAAACTTGGGTCTGAACTGATGCCTCAAGCACTGTGATGCAGTGATCATTATGATGGCGCCGACAGAGATGGTCGCCTCGCTTCGAGTTTTTATGTATTATTTCTGACATTACTACCCCAGGAAATCTTAAGTCTTATTACATACGGCCGGGAAGAACTATTGGATATAAGAGCAACGTCAACTAACCAACATTACGACCAGGAATACGACTTTCCCGAAGTGGATCCTCTGTTCGGACCACCACCCAGGACAATGGATATAATTCCAGTGGGCGATCCAAAACAACGACGCCGCATTAGGGGCAGACGAAGCAGCCACCTGGTCAGGCTCTGTAGAAGTGCACATCGCACCTGAGTATACTACTAGCCAATGTCCAGTCTCTTGACAACAAGGTAGATGAAATTCGAGCAAGGGTTGCCTTCCAGAGAGACATCAGAGATTGTAACATTCTCTGATTCACGGAAACCATGGCTCTCTTGGGATATGTTGTCGGAATCGGTTCAGCAACCGGGCTTCTCCATGCATCGCGCCGAAAGAGATAAACACCTCTCTGGGCACAGATAGAGGCGTGTATGCTTTATGATTAACGACTCATGGTGTAATCATAACAACATACAGGAAGTCAAGTCCTTCTGCTCACACGATCTAGAATTCCTTACAATCAAGTGGCAGCCATTTTACCTACCAAGAGAATTCTCATCAGTTATAGTCACAGCTGTGTACATTCCCCTTCAAACAGACACCAAGATGGCCATCAAGGAACTTCACTGGACTATATGCAAACTGGAACCCATACATCCTGAGGCTGCATTTATTATAGCTGGGGATTTTATCAAAGCAAATTTGAGAACAAGGCTACCTAAATTCTACCAGTATATTGATTGCACTACGCGCATGCGCAATACCCTCGACCACTGCTACTCTAACTTCCGCGATGCATACAAAGCCCTCCGACGCCCTCCCCTCGGCAAATCTGACCATAATACCATCTAGCTCCTTCCGTCTTATAGGCAGAAACTCAAACAGGATGTACCAGTTTGTACCAAGATTGTTTTGATCACGCGGACTGGAATATGTTGCGGTCAGCATCAGAACAACATCGACCTATAGGCTGCCTCGGTGAGTGATTTAATAAAGAAGTGCATTGGAGATGTTGTACCCACTGTGACTATTAAAACCTACTCTAACCAGAAACCATGGATGGATGGCGGGATTCGTGCAAAACTAAAAGCGCGATCCACTTAACCATGGAAAGAGGTCTGGGAATATGTCTGAAAATAAACAGTGTAGCTATTCCCTCCGCAAGGCAATCAAACAAGCAACATGCCAGTACAGGGACAAGGTGGAGTCGCAACTCAACAGCTCAGACACAAGACATATGTCGCAGGTTCTAAAGGAAATCACAGATTACAAAAAGAAATCCAGTCACGTCACGGACGTCACGCTTCGAAACAAACTAAACACCTTCTTCGCCCGGTTTGAGGATAATACAGTGCCACCATCACGGCCCACTAACAAGGACTGCCCCCCTCCATGGCGAGTAAAACATTTAAACGTGTTAACCCTCGAAAGGCTGTTGGTCCAGGCAGCATCCCGAGCCGCATCCTCAAAGCATGCGCAGACCAGCTGGCTGGCTGGTGTTTAAGGACATATTCAATCGCTCCCTATCCCAGTCTGTTGTCCCCACATGCTTCAAGATGGCTACCATTGTTCCTGTGCGCAAGAAGGCAAAGATAACTGAACTAAATGATTACCCACTTCTGTCATCATGAAGTGCTTCGAGAGACTAGTCAAGGATTATATCACCACCTTACTGGCCAAACTAGACCAACTTCAGTTTCCATACTGCCAACAGGTCCACAGACGACGCAATTGCCATCACACTGCCATATCCCATCTGGACAAGAGGAATACCTATATAAGATTGCTGTTCATTGACTACAGCTCAGCATTCAACACCATAGTACACTCCAAGTTCATCATCAAGCTGGAGGCCTTGAGTCTCAACCCCGCCCTGTGCAATTGGGTCCTGGACTTTCCAACAACGACAAGACAGCCTAGAGGGAGGAGGTAAGGGCACTCATTCCTGTGGCATCAGGAAAACAACCTCTCACTCAACGTCAAGAAAACAAAGGAGATGATCGTGGACTTCAGGAAACAACAGAGGGAGCACCCCCCTATCCACATTGAAGGGACAGCAGTGGAGAAGGTAGGAGGTTTTAAGTTCCTGGGCGTACACATCACAGAACGAGGCTGAAGAAATGTGGCTTGTCACCCAAAACTAGAGGTCGACCGATTATGATTTTTCAACGCCGATACCGATACCGATTATTGGAGGACCAAAAAAAAGAAGCTGATACCGATTAATCGGCCGATTTTTTATATATATATTTATATTTGTAATAATGACAATTAGAACAATACTGAATTAACACTTTTATTTTAACTTAATATAGTACATCAATAAAAGCAATTTAGTCTCAAATAAATAATGAAACATGTTCAATTTGGTTTAAATAATGCCAAAACAAAGTGTTGGAGAAAAAAATAAAAGTGCAATATGTGCCATGTAAGAAAGCTAACGTTTAAGTTCCTTGCTCAGAACATGAGAACATATGAAAGCTGGTGGTTCCTTTTAACATGAGTCTTCAATATTCCCAGGTAGGAAGTTTTAGGTTGTAGTTATTATAGGACTATTTCTCTCTATATCATCTGTATTTCATATACCTTTGACTATTGGATGTTCTAATAGGAACTTTAGTATTGCCAGCCTAATCTCGGGCGTTAATAGGCTTGAAGTCATAAACAGCGCAATGGAAGAGCTGCTGGCAAATGCAGGAAAGTGCTGTTTGAATTCATGCTTACGAGCCTGCTGCTGCCTACCACCACTCAGTCAGACTGTGCTATCAAATCATAGACTTAATTATAATATAATAACACACAGAAATACGAGCCTTAGGTCATTAATATGGTCAAATCCAGAAACTATAATAATAAACTATAAAAGAAAACGTATTCTTTCAGTGAAATACGGAACCGTTCCATATTTTATCTAACTGGTGGCATCTATAAGTCTAAATATTGCTGTTACAATTGCACAACCTTCAATGTTATGTCATAATTATGTAAATATCTGGCAAATAAGTGCGCAGCGAGCCAGGCGGCCCAAACTGTTGCATATACCCTGACTCTGCGTGCAATGAACGCAAGAGAGGTGACACAATTTGCAGAGTTAATATGTGCTGCTAACATTAATATGCATATTAATATTTTGTTAAATCATCCCCAGTTTGGTGAAGTTGGCTGTCTTTGTTAGGAAGAAATGGTCTTCACACAATTCGCAATGAGCCAGGCGGCCCAAACTGCTGCATATACCCCGACTCTGTTGCACAAAACGCAAGAGAAGTGACACAATTTCTCTAGTTAAAAGAAATTCATGGCAATATTAACTAAATATGCAGGTGTAAAAATATATACTTGTGTATTGATTTTAAGAAAGGCATTGATGTTTATGGTTAGGTACACATTGGCGCAACGACAGTGCTATTTTCGCGAATGCGCTTGTTAAATCACCGTTTGTTGAAGTTGGCTGTGAATCAATGATAAATTAACAGGCACTGCATCGATTATGTGCAACGCAGGACAAGCTAGATATACTAGTAATATCAACCATGTGTAGTTAACTAGTGATTATGTTAAGATTGATAGTTTTTTATGAGATAAGTTTAATGCTAGCTAGCACCTTACCTTGGCTCCTTGCTGCACTCGCATAACAGGTAGTTAGCCTGCCACGCAGTCTCCTCGTGGAGTGCAATGTAACCGGCCATAATCGGTGTCCAAAAATGCTGATTACCGATTGTTATGAAAACTTGAAGTAGGCCCTAATTAAATCGGCAATTTCGATTAATCGGTCGACCTCTACCCAAAATGATGCACAATCGAGAGCACCTTGTCGGGCTGTATCACAGCCTGGTAAGGCAATTGCACCACCCTCAACCGCAAGGCTCTCCAAAGGGTGGTGCTGTCTGCACAACGCATCACCAGGGGCAAACTATCATGACACCAACTGGTCCTCAACTAGACTAAAGAAGGCCAATTCTATTGCTTCTTTAAAACAGCAGGACAGTTTTCAGCTGTGCTATCATAATTGTAAAATGGTTTTCTAATGATCAATTAGCCTTTTAAAATGATACACTTGGAATAGGTAACACAACGTTCCATTGGAACACAGGATTGCTGCTAATGGGCATCTGTACGCCTAAGTAGATATTCCATTAAAAATCAGCCGTTTCCAGCTACAATAGTCATTAACAACATTAGCAATGTCTACACTGTATTTCTGATCAATTTGATGTTATTTTAAATGGTGCTTTTCTTTCAAAAACAAGGACATTTCTAAGTGACCCCAAAGTTTAACGGTAGTGTGTGTATATATATTTTTCTACTTTTGAATCCCTTTTGATTGATTGATTTATTTTCATAATTGTGGTTGTGTAAGAAGGTTAGCCTCCAGACTAGCAGTGAGCCCCACGGGAGTCTCCATATGAGATAACCCAGGGCTAGTCAGAATGTCACATGTCTGGAAGCACAGAAGAAATAATAAATGAAGAAGTAAATGGAGGAAGACTTTTCATTTGTGACACGTCTGGACTGAAGTCAACAACCCCGCTAGAGACGAGAGAGTGGGCGGCCGTGTGTGTGTGTTTCTTAAGCATGAGCACATGTATAAAAGCAAGTGAGTGTGTTTGATAATGTAACATAAAGCTAATAAATGCGTCATTAGAAGAATGGCTAGCAGCTTAGGTAACCAGATGGAAATGTCAATGCTTATGATTAAGATATGCAGATAGTGAGCAGTGCAGCTGTTCTTCACACCCTTCTGCTGCTGCATGCTCCGTCATCTACTCTGATAGGTAGGGATACCCTGGCCATGACTATTCTGCAAGACTCCCATCTAACAGACCCATCTATTCCCATTACTGGACATTCATTTATATCAGAAGGGAAAAAAAGAAATGTAATTGCTATTAATGCGTGACTGTAAAATACTGTATGATTAGTTATTAGACGGAGCTTTATAACAGCCCTCTGAGGGACTTTGTCTAACACATTAAAACAAACGTAGCAATAATCACAATTAAAACCAATTGTGACAATTTAACACCAACCCCTGTAAAAAAAAATCTAGAGGGTGTGGTGAGGTAGTTATAGAGGTATTGGTTGGGGTGTAAAGGGCGCAAGTTTTTACCCCTCTGGGCTCACCTCTCGTCTGACCTGTTTGTGTGTACCTCTCATCTGGCCTGAGGGTATGTACCTCTCGTCTGACCAGAGGGTGTGCGTGTGTACCTCTCGTCTGGCTTGAGGGTGTGAGTGAGGGTGTGAATGTGTGTGTACCTCACGTCTGGTCTGAGGGTGTGTGTGTGTGTGTGTGTGTGTGTGTGTGTGTGTGTGTGTGTGTGTGTGTGTGCGTGTGTGTGCGCGTGTGTGTGCGTGTGTGTGTACCTCTCGTCTGGTCTGAGTGTGTGGCAGAAGAAGTCAGAGCGGTTGATGAAGAAGCCGGTCCTCTTGACCACGTTCTCTGCTATCATACTAAGACGGTCCAGCACGTTATACAGCTTACTGAAAGAGGGAGGGAGAGGGGGAGAGAGAGATGAGATTATTATTTGACACACTGGAAAACAGAGCAAACTGGAATGTTATTTGGTCCTAAACAGAGAGTACACATTGGCAGAATACCTGACCACTGTGACTGACCCAAAATTAAGGAAAGCTTTGACTATGTACAGACTCAGTGAGCATAGCCTTGCTATTGAGAAAGGCTGCCGTAGGCAGACATGAATCTCAAAGGAAAACAGGCAATGTGCTCACTGCCCACAAAATGAGGTGGAAACTGAGCTGCACTTCCTGACCTCCTGCCCAATGTATGACCATATTAGAGACACATATTTCCCCCAGATTACACAGATCCACAAAGAATTTGAAAACAAATTACATTTTGATAAACTCACATATCTATTAGGTGAAATACCACAGTGTACCATCACAGCAGCAAGATGTGACCTGTTGCTACAAAAGCAACCAGTTTAAATAAAACCATATTTATTATTTTTTGAACTTCAGCTACATTGAAAAGTTTCTATTCTTTTGAAACTTTCCGTGAGTGTAATGTTTACTGTTAATTTCTGATTGTTTATTTTACTTCTGTTTATAATCAATTGAATTTGTAAACATATGTTCCCATGCATATTCCAGCATCTTTTCCTCTTGGTGTTAGGGGGCAGTATTTTGGAAAAAAAACATTCCAGTTTTAAACGGGATATTTTGTCAGGAAAAGATGCTGGAATATGCATATAATTTGGATAGAAAACACTCTAACATTTCCAAAACTGTAAAGATATTGTCTGTGAGTATAACAGAACTGATGTTGCAGGCGAAAGACTGAGAAAAATCCAATCCGGAAGAGCCCCAGGTTTTGAAAGCGCTGCATTTCAATGACTCCCTATATGGCTGTGAATGTACCATCAACAAGCTTACGCTGTCTACGTATTCCCCAAGGTGTCTACAGCATTGTGACGTAGTTTTACGCATTTCTGTTGAAGAATAGCCGTATGGGGGCACATTGCGTAAGTGGTCACATGGTGGCTCCGAGAGAGATTCTCGCGTAAAGTGCAGAGGTAGCCATTACTCCAATCGGTCCTAGAGAAAAAGGAATTGTCCCGACGGATATATTATCGAATAGATATTAGAAAAACACCTTGAGGATGGATTCTAAACAACGTTTGCCATGTTTCTGTCGATATTATGGAGCTAATTTGGCGTTGTGGTGACCGCAATTTCCGGGCGATTTCTCAGCCAAACGTGAAGAACAAACGGAGCTATTTCGCCTACAAAAATAATATTTTGGGAAAAAATGAACTTTGGCTGTCTACCTGGGAGTCTCGTGAGTGAAAACATCCGAAGTTCATCAAAGGTAAACGATTTCATTTGATTGCTTTTATGATTTCCGTGACACGTTTGCCTGCTGCTAGCAAGGCATAATGCTATGCTAGGCTATGATAAACTTACACAAATGCTTGTCTAGCGTTGGCAGTAAAGCATATTTTGAAAATCTGAGATAACAGGGTGATTAACAAAAGGCAAAGCTGTGTTCCAATATATTTCACTTGTGATTTTCATGAATAGGAATAATTTCTAGGAAGATTTATGTCCGTTGCGTTATGCTAATTAGTGTCAGATGATGATAACGGTCCCGTTCACGGGCTGGGCGACACTACAGGTTAAAGAGAGAGACAGAGAGAGGGGGCGGGGCAGGCAGACAGACAGAGACCGGGGCAAACAGACAGAGGGCAGACAGACAGACAGAGGGTGGGGCAGCCAGAGAGAGAAAACATATGAATGAGTTAGGTAACTTAAAAGTTCTCTTTGAAAAATGTTTTCATTGAACTTGAACATTTCTTTCAGGGACAGCAACAGTAACTCCTCTACTGTTAAAGTTAGGTCCATTGTTGGTGAGCGTAGCCTAGAGGTTCCCAAACTAGGGGGCAGATATGAAAATGGGGTTGCGGGAGAATTTCCCAAATCCCCCCCCAAAATGTAATAAATAAATACAAACAATATCTTATATCGTCTTTGTATCTCAACATTTTTATGTGGTTAACGTTAAAAATCTAAAATGAAAATGATTGTACTCCAAAACTCCCCACCTTATGCTCTCCAAATGGATGTTAGCTGTGAGGATCGAGATGCCCATGCATTGACTTTTGTTCGCTATAAATGTTGGGGGAGGCTATTCACGAGGACATATTGTTCTGTCTCACGATTCCCGAGTGTGCTGAGGCTATATTGACGGAAAACAGATTCCATATGGGATGGAATGGTGGGCTTTTGCACAGATGGAGCACCATCTATCCCGGGACGGCAGGCAGGCCTCCGCACTCTAGTTATGAACGTGAATGTGATTTTTCGCATTGAGAGAGGAGCGGTTGTCATTCACAATGGATGTAAAAACAACTGACTTGGTTGACCTTCTGTGTAATGAAAATAACAGAAAACAGCACCAGTAAGTGTCCCACATGAGTGATGACTGTTCACCTCCAACACTTGGAAGGGCACTTTGGGACTTACTTCCCAAGACAACTGGTAACTCGGAATGAAAAGAGCTCCAACTGGGAAATATACTTTGAACAGTCATGTAACTCGGGAACTCAGCCCTCTTTCTAGAGCTCAGACTTTCCAACCTGAAGATCACTAATGTCAGAATTCAACCTCGTATTTTTCAGAGTTCCCAGTTGTCTTGAAAGCACCAGAAAAGTCATGGTAGACTACCCTTCGCCAGCTCATATGTGTGAAGCTGGATCCAGTGCTTGGCTTGTCTGCATTAAAAACAATATAGTAATAATATCAGGGTTGGATGTGACAGCAGAGAGGAGGTGCATACTGTCGACCACGCCCCCTGACTTTGAGAAGCTCCGACGCGACATTCATCAACCACACCCATCTCATTAGTGGTGGCGAGATATGAGACATTATACATCAGCATAACTTGCAATTGACTGTCACAGTCCCACATTAAAAGTAAACATTGGTTGTTAATTACAACAACAAAAAATTCACAAGGGTGGGGCAGCGAGACTTTTCAGATATCAAAATAGGGTTGTGGACCCAAAAAGTTTGGGAACCATTAAATGTTCTGAGGTGTTGACTTGCTGGGACAACACTTTGTACCTCTGGCTCTTACAGAACACGATGCTGGTGTAGGGTTAAGCTAAAGCAGCAGGTATGAGTAGGACGAAGTCGCAACCAAAAACTGATCTTAGGCATTTCGCCTTTAATGGTTAAGGATAGGGTTTGGGTGAGCTGATCCTAGATCTGTACCTCTTGGTGTATCGGGCCATGTCCCAGGCGATGTAGTCGATGCAGTGTTCTGGAGGGAGGAACTGGTTGAGGTTGATTACAGCAGGGAAGAGCTCCTCACTGAGGATCTTCTCATGCTTTCTCTTCTCTCGTTTCTACACACAGACACAGAGACACACACATCATCAGCGTTACTCATTTACACTGAAGGAAAGGTCTCTGATTTATGAGAAAATGCATGAAAGTCTATGGTAACCTCATAAATTTTTGTCTCTGGAAAATTTCTCCCACAACGGTACCACCTGAATGAACATAACGTTTTTTTAACATCTCAATTCATTAACTACATTCAGATGTAGGACCTTAATCATTTGAGCCTGTTTGCTAAAGCAGGAAAATAGTTCTGCAGCAACAGGAAATGTGAATTATGTGGATTATAATTAATGGACTTTTTGTAGGGGTTGATACATTTTTCATTAGGGCAAATTTAAGTCTGAAATGTCAAAGTGGAAATACAAATACACTACAAGTTTGTACAAGCGCAGGAAAAGAAAATTCTCAGCAACAAAATAATGATCAAATTAAGATCCTACATCTGTAACTAAGATCAGATGGAGCTACCTTAAGAGAGAACTATTTCCAGACATTAATGCCAGTTCACCCACAGGAGCAGTGTGTGCGCATGTACATGTCACGCATTAGTCATGACCTCTTCTCTCCAACGCAGACACACACACCCAGTACTCCTAGCTCTGCATTGACATCAGCTAATCATGTCTACAGCAGCCAAACTATGTCTGTCTACCAGAAGTTCAGTTCCTCTCTACAAAACGTTCTCTCAAAACACACTCTCCCTCACATATGCTGCCTACTTCCTGAGCACTGTCAGTTCCTATTCATTCTGTTTGAAGCCAAGAGAGTCTACCCCTGCTGCTCCTCCTGTCATCTCTCCTAAAGAGCACCCCGGTCGCTAGACCTTCAACAACCTTTTAACCACTTATCTACAAAACACACACACGCCTCTATCAGTGTCACAGCCCAGTTAATAACCAGCCATTAACCACTGCCAGGCTCTCTCTCACAGCATGGCATCAAAACACACACACACACACACACACACACACACACACACACACACACACACACACACACACACACACACACGTGCCAAACAAAGTATCATGCATACACGAGCACAACTGCAAACACACTCATCATGTGGCAGCACACCATGCATGCAGTGCAGTACATGCTCTGCACACAGATGGGTGTCATGCAAAATGCATGCACATGGATACACACAGATCTCACACACCTGCATAAGAGAGTGTGGCAAGGCATGACAGAGGCTCTTGATGTGACAAATGAACAGTGGTTAAATGTGTCTCTGCACAAATGAGGGAATTTCCCAGTTAAGAGAAATGGATCCTGATGAGTGACACACCCCCACCTACCCATCACTGGCAAACACAAATCACTCCTACGTTGCAAAGTCTATGGTGACTTTTTGGATTTTTGCTTGTGAGTGAGATAGTGAGTGAGAGGGAGAGGGGGACCGGGGAGCATGGGACTAAGGGGGGGCACCCTACCCTCTCCTCCCCCACTGCACATGGCCGAGCTTGTGCAGGCAACGGGAGGCTGTGATTGGCTATCCCTCTCCTCGTTCCCTTGTGCGTGACATGCACAGGACACCCGAGCTCAGCAGTAAGAAGGGGGGGTTCACAACACTGTGTGAAGAGTGTGAGTGTGCATGAGTGCATTTAAGGTGGTTCTTCAACAGCTTGTAATCACTAGCCCCTAACCAGTTTCTCCCGAGTACCTCTTTTATCACTCCATCTGTCAGAGTAACAACAACAACTGTTCTTTTCCAATGTATTGAGTTAGCCTAAACCTTCACTAGCTAATTAAACCAACACTCCAGGCTATTGTCCAATCACATGAAGGTGTGATTCCAGGAATCCTGCTGGTTTCTTAGAAAAATCCTCAAGTTAAATTCTCAGTCATTTGGATGTGTCTGTCAACACTTCATTATGGTCATGTTGGATATTACATCTCTCCCCCTCTCCTTGTTTTCTCCCCCACAGGGACATCTGACACCGGAGAACGTGGGTTTTTTTCTCTCCAAAAGCTTATTTAATGCCATCTTTAGTATAAATATGTTACTTGGAACATTGCAGTAATATAATGCTTGGAAAACAGCACAATGGGGCCATACTTCCGAACATGATATATATATTTTTTGTTTAACCTGGACCCGTCTCAAAACGAGCATCAGCCAGATACAATCGTCGACATAGTTGCACATGATAGAATGCTACATTGTAGCTGGTCCCATCAGATAACATGGCACACGTTAGCCTTATAAGGTGGCAGGGTAGCCTAGTGGTTAGAGCGTTGGACTAGTAACCGGGAGGTTGCGAGTTCAAACCCCCGAGCTGACAAGGTACAAATCTGTCGTTCTGCCCCTGAACAGGCAGTTAACCCACTGTTCCCAGGTCGTCATTGAAAATAAGAATGTGTTCTTAACTGACTTGCCTGGTTAAATAAAGGTAAAATAAAAAATAAAATAAAATAAATGCTAACCTCAGCAGCTGACAATGATTATATAAGATAAGTTCTGCATCAGCTACGATTGTATTTGGCTGATGCACATTTTGAGACAGAGGTCCAGGTTGAACTTAAAATTATTATGACTTTTTTTATGTTTGCAAGTATGGTCCCAATAGTTTCCAACCCACTTTACAGAACCGAGAACAACAAGAACCAGGAATAATTACTTCACACAGAAAGAGGACAACAGCCTGGCTGATTGAGTCAGAAGTGCTTGTATAACCATTCACTTCAGCGCTCTCCTCTCTGGCAGTATCACCACAAGCTGCTTGCCCTGCATTCTGTCACAAGTCACATTAACATATAGGTCTTTAACTTTGAAGTCAGAGCAGCAACAGAATGGCAACTAATGTATGGCTAACCAGTCAAGTCCTCTCACTACTACTGGAGTAAGCTACACTACTGGTTTTAGAACACCTACTCATTCAAGGGTTTTTCTTCATTTTTACTATTTTCTACATTGTAAAATAATAGTGAAGACATCAAATATATGAAATACCACACATGGAATCACGTAGTAACCCAAAAAGTTAAACAAATCAAAATATATTTTATATTTGAGATTCTTCAAATAGCCACCCTTTGCCTTGATGACAGCTTTGCACACTCTTGGCATTCTCTCAACAAGCTTCACCTGGAATGTTTTTCCAACAGTCTTGAAGGAGTTCCCACAAATGCTGAGCACTTGTTGCCTGCTTTTCCTTCACTATGCGGTCCAACTCTGCCAAAACCATCTCAATTGGGGTTAAAGTCAGATGATTGTGGAGGCCAGGTCATCTGATGTAGCACTCCATCACTCTCCTTTTTGGTAAAATAGCCCTTACACAGCCTGGAGGTGTGTTTGGGGTCATTGTCCTATTGAAAAACAAATGATAGTGCCACTGACCCCAAACCAGATGGGATGGTGTATCGCTGCAGAATGCTGTGGTAGCCATGATGGTTGTTTGCCTTTAATTCAAAATAAATCACAGACCGTGTCACCAGCAAAGCACCCCCACACCATACCACCTCCTCCTCCATGCTTTACGGTGGGAAATACACACGCAGAGATCATCCTTTCACCCACACCGCATCTCACAAAGACGGTTGGAACCAACAACATCCAATTTGGACTCCAGACCGAAGGACAAATTTCCACCGGTCTAATATCCATTGCTCATGTTTCTTGGCCCAGAAAGAAATTCCACAAATTAATTTTTAACAAGGCACACCTGTTAATTGAAATGCATTCCACTCTTCCACCAGAATTCCACTCTTTATATTCTGGTTAGGGCCAGTTTGTGCTCTTCTGTGAAGGGAATAGTACACAGCGTTGTATGAGATCTTCAGTTTCTTGGCAATTTCTCAAAAATTCAGAATAAAGTTAATTGTTTCTGACCATTTAGAGCCTGTAATTGAACCCACAAATGCTGATGCTCTAGATACTCAACTAGTCTAAAGAAGGACAGTTTTATTGCTTCTTCAATCAGAACAACAGTTTTCAGCTGTGCTAACATAATTGCAGAAGGGTTTTATTCAGAATTCAAGGCACACTGAGCCACAGCATTCTGCAGCAATACGCCATCCCATCTGGGTTGCGCTTAATGTGACTATCCTTTGTTTTTCAACAGGACAATGACCCAACATCTCCAGCTGCGTAAGGGTTATTTGACCAAGAAGGAGAGTGATGGAGTGCTGCATCAGATGACCTGGCCTCCACAATTACCCAACCTCAACCCAATTGAGATGGTTTGGGATGAGTTGGACCGCAGTGAAGGAAAAGAAGGCAACAAGTGCTCAGCATATTTGGGAACTCCTTCAAGAAAAGCATTCCAGGTGAAGCTGGTTGAGAGAATGCCAAGAGTGTGCAAAGCTGTAATCAAGGCAAAGGGTGGCTACTTTGAATAATCTAAAATATATTTTGATTTTTTTAAACATGATTCCATATGTGTTATTTCAGAGCTTCACTATTATTCTACAATGTAAAAAAATAACAAAAATAAAGAAAAACCCTTGAATGAGTAGGTGTGTCCAAACTTTTGACTGGTACTGTATATATACTACCGTTCAAAAGTAAGTTTGTGGTCACTTAGAAATGTCCTTGTTTTTGAAAGAAAAGCACATTTTTTGTCCATTTAAATAACATCAAAATGATCGGAAATACAGTGTAGACATTGTTAATGACTATTGTAGCTGGAAACAGCAGATTTTTTATGGAATATCCACATAGGCATACAGAGGCCCATTATCAGCAACCATCACTATTGTGTTACAATGGCACATTGTGTTAGCTAATTTTAAAAAGGTTGATCAATAGAAAACCCTTTTGCAATTATGTTAGCACAGTTGAAGACTGTTGTCTGAATAAAGAAGCAATAGAACGGGCCTTCTTTGACTAGTTGAGTATCTGGAGCTTCAGCATTTGTGGGTTCGATTACAGGCTCAAAATGGCCAGAAATAAATAAGTTTCTTCTGAAACTAGTCAGTCTATTCTTGTTCTGAGAAATTAAATCTATTCCATGCGAGAAATTACCAAGAAACTGAAGAACTTGTACAATGCTATGTACTACTCCTTTCACAGAACAGTGCAAACTGGCCCTAACCAGAATAGAAAGAGGAGTGGGAGGCCCCAGTGCACAACTGAGCAAGAGGACAAGTACAGTGTCTAGTTTAAAAAAAAAACTTTATTTAACTAGGCAAGTCAGTTAAGAACAAATTCTTATTTTCAATGACGGCCTAGGAACAGTGGGGTAACTGCCTGTTCAGGGGCAGAATGACAGATTTTTGTACCTTGTCAGCTCGGGGGTTTGAACTTGCAACCTTCCGTTTACAAGTCCAACACTCTAACCACTAGGCTACCCTGTCGCAGATGCCTCACAAGTCCTCACCTGTCTGCAACACTCGTCAACAGTGACAAGGCAACTCCGGGACGCTGGCCTTCTAGGAAGAGAAATGAAAAGCCATATCTCTGTCCAGTGCCTGTGTTCTTTTGCCCATCTTAATCTTTTGTTTTCATTGGCCAGTCTGAGATATGGCTTTTAAGTGACACCAAACTTATTTCCGGGCAATTTGGATAACTCGGGCCACTAACAATTTATAGGGTATTCACTCCCTGCTCTAAAATGTAGAGAAAAACAGGGCAATTCAAGAGTGTACTATAAATTAATGTCAAAATGTAGTTTCCTTTGCCCTGTCATTATCAATCACTTGTTCTTGACAGTGTTGATGAAATAAGAACGTTAGTTTGCTAGTTTAGACTTGAGGTGCTCTTGGTTGTATCTGTTCCATATTTAGCATTGGGAGATGGCACCATTTGGAAGTCTTTCTGCAGGATGGATCTATCAAAATCAACTTGATACCCTCGTAATTTTCATCTCCCGATCCTTGGCTTCCATTGGCTGGATATTGGCCATCAATTTACATTTAGAGGGGCCGTTTCTATAGCGATTTAAAGGGAGAGACTCAGAAATACATAATGAAAACAGGAACAGATTGTCTACGTGGAGGGTGGATAAGGAAATTCAGTCTGTCAGCCTTCTAAATAAATATTATTTAGTCCCTATGTTGCTTTCTATTCCGCAGATTTAATTTAGAAAAAGCCCATGTTTTCACTCATGAACCTGTAGCCAATGGTTAGCTTGTCAGTTGATGTTCGAAGTTAGCGCCAATCTGCCATGAAGCAACGCTACAGAGTTCTATTGAGCAGTGACCACTTTTTGACCATCCCGGTGACGACATTCCATTCACTCTAAACATGCTCAATTCTCTGAGTATTTTCATGGTAGAGGCATGAGGTTTGGACTATTGCATTTCTGACGGAATTCTCCATTGAATGGACATATTTGTATAAACCTTGAATGAATTAATCATTTTATGGGTGAACACACTACAATTTAAATGAAGTAAATGGATCCGTGGAGACAAACTGTGGAACAATCCTTTAACTATCCGCTGATGTGACAGTATCGTAAATGGGTACTCTGAGGAAGGTTTAATCTATTGGACTCAGTTTCTACCAGAGTAATTATTCCGTTGTTCCATTAACAGTGTGACTGAGGTGTTGGTCTGAGGTGCCCTGTGGTGGGGGGTGCGGTGCTGTTACCTTGACAAGGTTGAGGATGATGATGGGCGAGCCAAACCGCTGGAGCATCTGGTCAAAATGGAGGGCAGCTACATGGGCATAGGGGTCGGCCTGGTCCACTGAAACACAACAGAGAGGTCAGAGAGCAGCTACACTACCATTCAAAAATTTGGGGTCACTTAGAAATGTCCTTGTTTTTGAAAGAAAAGCTTTTTTGTCCATTAAAATAACATAAAAATGATTGGAAATACAGTGTAGACATTGTTAATGTTGTAAATGACTATTGTACATGGAAACGTTAGATATTTTATTGGATATCTACATAGAGGCCCATTATCAGCAACCATCAATCCTCTGTTCCAATGGCACGTTGTGTTAGCTAATCCAAGTGTATCATTTTAAAAGGCTAATTAATAAAGTTAATTGTTTCTGACCATTTTGAGCCTGTAATTGAACCCACAAATGCTGATGCTCTAGATACTCAACTAGTCTAAAGAAGGACAGTTTTATTGCTTCTTCAATCAGAACAACAGTTTTCAGTTATGCTAACATAATTGCAGAAGGGTTTTCTAGTGATCAATAAGCCTTTTCAAATGATAAACTTGGATTAGCTAACACACCGTGCCATTGGAACACAGGAGGGATGGTTGCTGATAATGGGCCTCTGTACGCCTATGTAGATATTCAATTTTTTAACATTTTAAATCAGCTGTTTCCATGTACAATAGTCATATTCAACATTAACAATGTATTTCTGATCAATTTGATGTTATTTTAAATGGACAAAGAAATTGATTTTCTTTCAAAAACAAGGACATTTCCAAGTGACCCCAAACTTTTGAACGGTAGTGTACATGGGCGTAGGGGTTGGCCTGGTCCACAGACGCAACAGAGCGAGGTCAGAGGTTAGAGGGCAGATACATGGGCATAGGGCTTGACCTGGTCTACTGAGACACAACAGAGAGAGGTCAAAAGGCAGCTACATGGGCGTATAGGTAGGCCTGGTCTACTGAGGTGCAACAAAGAGAGGTTAGCTACATGGCCATAGGGGTCACTTTAGCATCTACTTCACTCAACTCTATTTTGACTGAGCGATGAGCAAACATTAAGGTTTAGGATGTTAGAAGGAAAGTGGGATACCTATTCAGTTGTAGAAGTGAAATGTGTCTTCCGCATTTATCCCAACCCCTCTGAATCAAAGCCATGCCACTGGCTGTATCATAAGGTAAGCAATACTGTTTGAAATAATGATTCATAAGCATTTCATAAGACCAACCAAAAGGTAACCTAGAAACATGAAGGTGTCGTGTCTTTGGCTATGCCGGATTAAGTGATATAACATGCTATTCTATAAAATCCTTTCTCCGTAGTTAAAATGACCTGATTGAGCTAATCATGTAAATGTAATTAACTAGAGAGTCGGGGCACCACAAAATAATATTTATAGAGCTGTTATCTTCCGAATAAACTCTTAAAGACCTAGTAATATTTTATAGCAATAGCAGTCAATATTAATCGTCACCTTAATTCAGTCTCATCTGAAAGTTGTAAATTCTTGGTTATCTTCACGAACCCTGGTTGAATCAGCAATACAAAATTGGGTTGAATTATTTATTTACTAAATACCTAACTAATCACACAGAATTACATATACACAGAATTAATTATACCTTGATGACGTTATAAAGGAAAACGTCTCTAGCGGGCGGAACAGATATGACAGCTGGTTACACAAAAGAAGGGCTGGGTTTGAGTGAAAGAGCGGGAAGACTGAGGACCAAAGAAAGAAGCTGTGCTTTCATAAATACAGTATTTTATGCATTCTAAATTACCACCCATTTGGAAAAGAAAAATGCAATAAATATTTACTCTGAGCAGCGCTTCGGGAGGTTGGTGGTAGATGGAAGGCCGTGTTGCCAAACCGAGTCCTTTGAAGAATGTCTCTGGTGGTCAATTGGATACGTTGTAGTAACGTCGTTGTGTGATAGACGGGATACTCTGTCTGTTCCTTCCTAACCCTCGTTTGCAGCTGCTGTTGCTAACTAAACGGCTAGGAGGTATCACTTATGTAGTGAATAAGAGTTCAAAGGTCATACCATTCGCAACCAAAGCTCACGCTGATGTTGGCTTCGTTCTGTATTATTATCTGAACCATTCTGACATCGGACCGTCGTCCTCACATCCTCGGAACAGCAGGATACATTTTCGTCAAGGGCATATATAGTGGAGGGAGAAATGGGGTGTGTTTCATAGTTTACAAACTATGTCTCTTCATGTGGGCGGGCCACTGAGTCGGGCCTAATTCACTCATTAAAACCCAATTCTCACATTTTAGAAGCTAAAATCACATTTCATCCCATCACAAATAATTTCATATTCAAACATTTAAATTGAACAACAATTCCATGTGAATCCGATAAGTCTGATGTGTAGACTTTACACTGTAGAGTTTATGTCATTTTATCATTGATGAGAATGTCTCAGATGACAACCGAACTGACATCATATTCATTAAGTACCACTGCATATGTTCAATTGGTCGGATTACCAGAATATAGTTCATTTGCCCCCACCTTCTGATGTTCCCAGAATCTTTATGATAACCAAGGGGTGTTCAAATGTAATATCAGTAGGGTAGAGAGAGGAAAAAGGGGGAGAGAGGTATTTATGACTGTCATAAACCTACCCCCAGGCCAACGTCATCTAACCTGCTGTTGTTGGTTATACAGTAGAGTATTATTATACCGTAACTAACACACATGCCCATTTCCTTTCTGCCCCTCTCTCCATCATTTCACCCATCCGTTCTATTCTTTCAGTGTTATGACTTCATGTGGTGGTCTCGCAGAGCCCCACACCTGCAAACAATTCAGCCAACCAAATGAAGATCTGGGTCAGTCAAACATGTTTCCCTTTATGATCAGTCATGAGGGGAAATCACTCATCCATTTAGGTCCGTTGTAAATGGTGATGTTGGGTAACCAGGGCGAGAAGAGGGGGGCTGACTGAAGCCATTTTACAAGGCCCTCATCCTCGTTCCCCCGTGGGTCGTCATGATTAGGACGAGGAGGCATGAAAAGACACGCTTCTCTTCAACCCTCCCTACAAAGCTATTCACCTACTTAAGCATGTCATAATGTCAACAGGAGGCTTGTGTAACCGCAGTCTCATTTTTCAGGAACGGCTGGCTGGCTGGTGACTGACCACTATGTCCCACCAGGGTCTTCCTGATCCTCAAACCTGTCCTAAATTCACTAATGGCTGATGATCTTGGAGCCGACAGACATCGTTATCGAACAAGAATTTACATGTAATTGGACATCTTTGTGTCTATGGGCTTCTATATCTGTGTGTGTGCCTGATGCCATATCGCTGAATTGATTTAATGGATTAGCTGAATGACGTTTGAGCAGGAGCTTCATGAAATGGATTTCCATGGCTGAACAGCTGCACACAAGTCCAAGATCCCCATGCACAATGCCAAGCGTTGGCTGGAGTGCTGTAACGCTCTTCGCCATTGGACTCTGGAGCAGTGGAAACACATTCTCTGTAGTGATGAATCACACTTCACCATCTGGCAGTCCGACGGACGAATCTGGGTTTGGCGGATGCCAGGAGAACACTACCTGACCCAATGCATAGTGATGTTATATCAGCAAAGGGGAGGACCAACTCCATATTAATGCCCATGATTTTGGAATGAGATGTTCGACGAGCAGGCGTCAACATACTTTTGGTTATGTAGTGTCGATAGACAGATGGGAGAGGGAAGGTAAGGTCCCCATCACATAGATCTGGAGGACACACTAGCTCTCTCCGTACATTACATCTCTGCATTATGCATGTAAATGTCATCCTAGGATGGACTGAAAACCAAATGGAGGATGAGAGGAAAAGATCCTTTCATATACAAATGCATGCGGGCGCACACACACATCTTGGGACAAGCTTTCACTCTCTTAAGTAAATATCATCCATGATGGACTGTAGGCCAAATGGGGTAAGAGAGGATATAATTTAATGCAGTCGAGTCCACACACACAAACTGCAGTCTCTCCCCACCTTTTCAATCTCTGAGACCATCTGATCCTCACACACTCCCTAGGATGTATCCTGCTGGAGTCATAATGAGAAACAGAGATGGATGAAAAGAGGAGAGAAAGTCTCTCTCTCATCAATAGTAAAACATGGTCCGTTTGGCCAGAGTATAGTTTATAGTATTACTACTACTATAAGTGCTGTAGTAATGTGTATCTTATGGCATATTGGTGATAGGGGTATATGTCCAGACAGAGACCAGTAGACCACATTATATTAATGATACTGTACAGTGTATACGATATCTAATGATGATAATATCTTACATCGTATAGGTGGTTTAGGCATCATGGTGGAGATGTCCTGGGACCAATAGAGGGGAACAGAACCCCTGACCTGAACGTAGGAAGAGTAACTCCCTGCCGTGAATGACATCACCGACGCATCGTGGATGATCTGCTCAGTCTCCACCTCATTGGCTACGTCACCCTGCAGAGGATCAGATGAAAACAGGTGAGGGACAATATACAGAGAGAACAACATGGATCTACACACTCTTCGATGGCCCCATAGCTGTTTTTTTCATTGTTCAACAGTTTTGACCTGTAATTGACAGGAGTGGACCATATACTGGACCAGAAAGTCATCCCAAAATGAGCACACACAAACACACAAACCTTACGAATGTCAATCCCGGACTAAACTAAGCCGCGCAGAGGGAATAATAGACACATAATTTGGCCTCAAAAACACAGCATACTGAACCCCTTTACCACCAAACTACACACACACAAAGGAGATGCAGAGACACGGAGGTTACATTAACCTCACACCCCCTCCTTTGTGCCATGCTGCTATTATATAACACCGGGGGCGACTTCGCCCTGTTGTCGTGGCGACAAGATGAGGCAGGAGGTTACCTCGCAGTTGGCTCCTCTCTTGAGGAAGCGGGTGCCAGCAAATTTACTGGAGCGCCTGGCGATGAGGGTGACATGAACCGGACGACCGTAGATCAGGAGCTCTTCACACAGAGGTTAAGGTGGGACACACACAGATGTAACATAAAAAGGCAAAGTGTCATTGATTTCAAATAACAATTAGTAAATTACTGAAATGCTATTGTAATTCACTCGCCAGGCAAAACACCTAGGATAAGAGAGATACTTCAAAGAGGGAGACAAAATGGTGGTTTGGCACTTCCCAACTTACTGTTTCACTACTGGGCAGCTACTATTCAGAAGATTTTGGTCTGGTGTAATTCTCCAAGTACCAACTGGTGCTCAATAGAAGCACATTCATTCCAATCATCCCTTCTCTTCTTGAATCTGTGCCCCACTATCCATGTGTCCTTCAGAGTACACTACAAATAATATTGTGCTCTCTACTTTGAAGATCTGGAAACAATTTTGTCAGCATTTTCGACTTTCTGCCCCTTATCTTCTACTCCCTATTTGGAACAACCATCCATTTCTACCCTCCACACTTGACCAGGCTTTTTTTGTGGCGTGAGAGAGGTTTGGTATGTTTCAACTATTTTTATTTATATATATATATATATATATATATATATATATATATATATATATATATTTTTTTTTTTTTTTTTAAGGGACCTTTGCCAGTTTTAATGATCTTGTAGCTAAATGTAATCTGCCTCAATCTCTTCCGCTATTTCCAAGCTCGTAATTTAGTTAGTTCTCACTTTCCTACCTTTCCTTAATCACCTCCTAACACGCTATTAGAAGGGATCCTGTCACTCCCGCAGATATGGGGACATCTCATATGATGATGTTATGCTCTCCTCCGAAAACCTCTCCCATCAACAAACTAAACACTGACTGGGGAAGTGAACTTGACCTGACAGAGGACTGGTCAGAGGAGGCACTTCTTAGGGTTAACATCTTCCTGTGCTCAGTTAAGTTTAAATCAGATCAAAGTGTTGCACAAAATTCATTACAAAAAACTATTAATTTTCCCCCAGAGACAGATGACACAATGCGCAATGTCTCCCGCTGATCACAGTCACATGTTTTACTCATGCTCTAAGCAGTCAAGAGTTTTGTTCTTCCTTTTTAACTACTCTCTCTAAAGGTATTGATATTGACCTGCAGTCTTGTCCTTTGATAACTATATTTGGACCTCCATTTGTGCTGTCTATTCTCACCTAAAGTAAAGCAGATGTAACGTTTGCTTCACTAGTGGCCCGCCAACAGTTTTGGCTGAATTGGAAATCTCCCAAACCAACCACTGAGTTATTATGTCTTTTCTTAATTTAGAGTGCATGTACTGCTAACTTTTTTCTGAGATGGCCACCTTTAATTTCCTTTTCTTGACAAATTTATTTACTCTATTGAGCAAGAACTTGGGACCAAAAGGGGGAGGAAAGGGATAGTGTGTTGTGATCTGTTGTAATTGTATTTTCATATGGAATGTTAGTTTGCTTGTTTATTTTTTGGGGGAGGGGGGGGGGCTTCTCCAATAAGAAAAGGGGGGAAAAAGATATTGGTACTCATGTCAAGAATTGTAAAGTGTATACTTTTATATGTCTAATTCAAAAATGGGAGAAAAATGATTTGTAATTCACTTCCTGAATTGAAATGGAATTGCCCCTGCCAATCACTGTTCCCCTCTCTCTACCCTCAATCTCTTTCTCTCTCGCACTAATTTACTAAGTCCCTCTCTTAACTCTCTTTTCCTCTTAACCTCCATCACTTCATCCCCATCACTTCCCCCAGCTCTGTGCCTCTGCCTTTCTTCACCCCCCCCCCCCACCTCAGTTACTTTCTATGAATTCTTCTGCCTGGGTTTCTCTGGGAAAAGAACCATGAGAGAAGGATGGCTTCCAGGAACCGTTGTCTTAACCCAGCGTCTGCAATGTGGCCCCCACTGCCCCTCTAACCAGCCAACCTGGTGAGACACACACACACACACACACACACACACTTACCCCTCGTGCTATTCAGCAATATTTGCTGTAAACCAGTGGTCCTCAACTGGTTGTCTCGGAAACCAAATTGAACCGCAACCCAATATTAGCGTCCCATTTTGTTGTTGTTGTTGCAAAAATACAATCTGGAAAACTATTTAGAATGCTATATTGATAGTAGATGTAGCAATTATTTGATAAGGGAACAACATTCCCACCATTTTCCATGGTCAATAACTCTAATTTGCCAATATTCTTGATGTAGAATGTTAATATGCTGACTGATTTGAGACCACACAATCAACCAAATAGCACTGATAATAGCTCTAGATAAGAAAATACTGTGATTGAAAAAATAGTTTCAGAGGTAAAACAAATAAAAAAATGTAGGTAGGTTCATTATCAATTCCACACACCTTCTACACAGTTTTAGTTGTTTAAGTTCAGACTGAAGTATTTTTGTTTTTCTATCCATTTCGTCTTTCATCATTGGGATACTGGGGAGTTCACGAATCTCATGACTGTGGAGGAGGTCATTCATTATTACTTGTGTATATAAAAAGCCAAGAACAACTTCAGTCAAGCAGAAAAGTCATTAGCTAAAACCTTTCATGGCTAAGAGGTGCAATGAATGGTTATAATGTCTTAATGTCTGCCTATAAGATCTGCACTGACGGATAGTTAAACTGGGCTCTCAAAATCAGGGACACAATTAATCAGATTTAGTTATTCTCAAGCACTTCTACCCAAGCCCCAAGCATCCACACTCAAATATGCATCAATATAACCAAACCATGCATCAATATAACCAAAGTAGGCATACATTTTGTTTCAAGTGTGTTTTTCTTTGGCTTAGTGGACACACTAGCTGTGCTTTCCTAGTCTAAACAAAAAGAACCTGTCTAGCTAACCTAATATTTGTTTTCTTTTCCACCTCATATACCAGATGAGCAAAGCATGCAAAAGCTCCACTGTTTTCATACCTGATAAGCATTGCTTAATATTTTTATATAGACCATAATATAAACACAAATCGCTTAATGCAGCTTAGCAGACTGGCGAGCATCTGTCTCATTAGGTATTCCATGTGCCCCCCAAACAAAAAAGAAAAATGTTATTCCATGTGTTGTGGAACAAGAGGCAGGCACACACTTTCCAGTGAGCAGCATGCCAGACACATGATGGGGAGTGGAGGAAGCGGGGCGAGGGAAAAGAACACAAGAGGAATAAAGTTGTCAAAAGACAGACGGACAGAAAGATGGAGGTCCACAAACAACGTGTCCACCGACAATGAGAATAAAGGTAAAAGACTGATCATATATTGAATGCATTAACAACATGTTCCATTGGAGATGATAAATGATGGTAATTAAGGTTAAAGGTACTACTGGTGATACAGGTGTGCCATCCCCCCAGCCTCAGCAATGGATTAGTCCACTGAGGCAGGCGTGAGTCAGACAGGTGTCTCGTGTGCCATAAAATATTTCAATAAAATGTATTTATTTATGAATATATATGCGACTGCTCGGTAAAAAAAGAAAGAATACTCGGTCAACCAGCAGCCTATCGAACTAACAATAGACCAGTCGATTAAATGGGGTCAGCCCTAGTGGATACCAACATCTGGAACATGGCAAAAGCACTAAGTCACTGACACAAGCACATATGCAGCACCTGACTACTAAACTGAACACTCTAATTTGCAGGTCGTAACCAGGCAGGAGGAAAAGGATACTGGACTGGCCACAGAAGCCATGAATGATGTACATGAGCCAATCAGGATGCACCGTGTCCTTGACGCGCTCCAGGAGCTTGCCGTTCCACACGTACTTGGCGTACGGTTCACTCTGGAGGCCGTGGAACACTGCAACGGAACCATTAAATAGGAACACAAAACACCACAGAACAGCTTACATGGATGGACAGGATCAAGGAGGGGATGGTTTACCACCGATACAGTAGATTAGAACATGGAAACTGTATTGAGACAGATGAGCTGAATAAAGACTTTGGTTTTGGGCTAGTATTGATGTCCTGATCAACCTTTTAGCTGGTGAATGGCTTTATAAGTGGCTTGAGTTGTGAGGATCTTTTTCTATTTGGGACCACTGACTGATTTAAGAAAACATATCACAAAAAAAGGAATGGTATGTTACACTTGGTTATCAAATGGAAAGAAATGTGTTCAATAGAGTGTATTCACATGTTTTAAAACTGGATGAACTGGAGTTTAGGGAGAGTGTGAGAGGGCAGGAGCTGTCTGACCTTGTGTAGGCAGGCCCTCGTCCTCAAAGATGTCGAAGCTGTCCTGCTGTCTGCTGCTCCGTGTGTGCATCTCCTCCACTGTGCCCGGGTCACACGGGCTATGCAGCAGCGTCAGGTTGTACTGCAGGGAGTGGCTCAGGTCATAGCTGTAGCTGGGAGGGGTCAAAGTTCATAGGTGAAGAGGTCAACGAGGAAGAAGAACAACACTTCGATAATCAAAAATCAATGAGATGGATGAATGGAGTGATGCGTAAAAAGAATAATGATAAAAACATTTTGTTTTACACCTGACAGTACGTCTATTTTTTGTATATACTTTTTCTTGGCGATATACAATGTTTTTTTCCTCTTGAGGATATAAAAAAAGGTAGAGTCCCAAATGTATCTTCACCTCTCAAGAGGGAGAAAAATGACCAGCTTGACAACAAGTCTGAGTGAGAACTGATAGAAGGTCATCTGTGGAGCGAGTCGTGAATACACTATGTCAATACTGACCCTTTCAGTACAGGTTAACCTTTAGTACAGCTACTGATACAGTGGGCTTTAGATGGTAGGTGCTGAAGGGCTTGATTCCAAGAGGAGTTAAGGGTACACCAGATGGGTATTTTGAGGTCTCTGTGTGTCACTCTGGCTTAATGACGAAAAACTGACAGACAGACACTTCAGAAAGGAGTCCAAACAGTACTTTAATGATACATAACTATTGGTGGAAGTGATGTCATCTCTTATGTGTTTGTTTAAGTGAATTCAATGAAAGAAAATAAAATCTAATTCAATGGGTGGATGGAAATAAACAATAACCATTTGTTTTAATGAGATGTACACTGAGATAAAAACATTAGGAACACCTTCCTAATATTGAGTTGCACACCCTTTGTCCTCAGAACAGCCTCAAATCGTCAGGGCATGGACACTGCAATGTGTCCAAACCATTCCACAGGGATGTTGGCCCATGTTGACTCCAATGCTTCCCACAGTTAGGTCAAGTTGTCTGGATGTCCTTTGGGTGGGTGGACCATTCTTGACACACACAGGAAACTCTCCTCCCCTTCATCTACACCGATTGAAGTGGATTTCAATAAGGGATCGTAGCTTTCACCTGGATTCACCTGGTCAGTCTGTCATGGAACGTGTTTTGTACACTCAGTGATTATTTGTGTAGTTTTCATGAGGAGGATGTTGATACATAAATCCATAAGAGTGTGGCTCTGTCCTCTCTCACCGATTCATAACATCACTGTAATAAAATATCCAGTCTTGAAAGTGTGTGTGTGTATATGTGTATACACGTGAGAGAGCGATAACCTCAGATATACTGTGCATCTTGTGTGACATTTGTTCCAACAAAGTAACATCCAAAAAAAGTGAAGAACTGTGAATAGCGTTTGACAGGTTCCATACGGCAGCAAACACCTGAGCCTCCTGATCACCAAGGCTTGTGACAAACAAAAGCATTGACTTGACAAACAACAGAAGAGAGATGCGGAGGAGTGGTTCTTTTTAAGATCTCACACACACTTACTTACCTGAAGTAGAAGTTGCTGGACAGGTCCACATTCTGAAAGATCCTCACGTATCTATAAGAGAAGAAATAAACAGTCCCAATCTCTTATGGTTATGACCTGCACGTCATAACCCGGAGAGCAGGGTTAGTTCAGGACAGCATTTGAGCTAACCCTAACTCCTTTCCTAACATGAACCTAATTCCCCTAACCTGCCACGTGGCTGCGTAAGTTCTCCTAACCTGCTACGAAAAAGTAACTTCTGGTCGTAGCTGTATCCCACCTAGTCAGAACCTCTAATACTAGTGTGGCAGGAGTTTTTCATGTCGCATCACCACAGTCACATCACAGGAGTTGTCAGGTCACATAGGAAACAGTCCTAGTCTTTGAGATATAACATCATACATGTTACTTTCTCATCTCAATGAAAATGGGAGACTAGAAAACGCCAAAAGCATTTGCTGTGCACTGCAGGTTATATAGACCCATATACTGAGTGATCCTTAGCTGGTCACACTTGGTTAGTGGGTCAGTGAAGCCGTCACACTGTGTGTGTAAACTGAGAGAGAAACAAGTGAGAGAAAGAGGAAGGAAAGTAGAAAATCTCCAGTGGGGTGTGAGATGCTGGGTATATAACGGTTGACCTACTGTACCTGGCCTCATCAGGATGTGTCACCCTCACTGAGTCATTGGGGATGTAGATCATGTTAGTATCCTCTATCTTGTATATGGAGTGACCACCAATGTCGGCCATCTTCCTCCGCTTGGTGATCAACACGAGGTAATAACCCTCAAGGAATCGGACAAAGCCTGCAAGACCAGGACAATGAATACACATGAACAGCACACATAAGATTAATATTACGATAGGACACCTCAAACCACCCAGATAACTTATACAACTCATATGAAACTTTTAACATGAACGTTTCCATCCTCAATGTTTTTTTCAAGACACATTTTCATACATCTATGTACAATAGCTATTCTCATCTCAACAATCACATGAGTGCCTATCTATGTGTGTGTGTGTGTGTGTGTGTGTGTGTGTGTGTGTGTGTGTGTGTGTGTGTGTGTGTTTGTCTTCATGATAGATGAGACCACTTGTTTTTCATGCTGCATGACCACAACACACTCACAGTCTGTTCATCTGTTTTACATCCTTCATTATCACCTTCAAAATCTTTATTTTCAATTATATATATTTTAAATTACAAAATAATATGTTTTCAGTCCTGGAATGTGTATACTGCTTCACGGAAAAGCAGAATAGATGTTCTCTGAGAGCTTATTATTGTTTGTCAATCATATTAGTCAGGCTGTTTTCATATGATCTCCTCTTCACGGACTGCTAGAAACACAGACTACATGCGCCATGTCACTTGGACCAGGGTTTCCCAAACTCGGTCCTGGGCCCCCACTCCGATTTACGTTTATGGGAGAGGATGAGATCATAGGTTACGCATCCTCCTGGAGGAAATGATCTACTGGGGATAGATGAGATAAACCTCCATAGAAACAGCATAGGACATACATTCATATGGATATATGTTTGAGGATTGGGGGTGAGAGAATGGAATTTTGTAACTCAAAATCATACCCTTACCCATTTTACACCATCAGAACCACCCATTTTCTTGCAGTGACACATTGACATTCAATTTCCCTGCTTTGTCTGGGTCGGTGTGAGCGATTTCCTATATCAGTGGTTCCCAAATTGAACTCAGTCCGGCTTTCAACTTACTCTTGAAAGTTGTAATAGTAGAATGCAAAAGGTGTAATTTAGAAATTGGGTAGTGCATCATCAGTTCCTCTTGTCATGTCTGTCATCGCAAACCTTAGAGAGCTATTTGTCCAATGCTGGAAGGTGTGACATTAGTGCTAGTACGAACTCGGACCCAGGCGCAGAGAAACACAGCAGGCAGAGGTTAGGGTAAATCCAGAATATTTACTTAAGGTCTTCATAGCAAAACAACAAAGCAAGTGCATACGAGTACACTGAACAAAAAAGGAGACCTGAGCAACTGGCCCAGTCCACAGAGGAACCTAAATAGTCATCCAGTAGGTGATCCCAATAAGCCCAATCAGGGTCACCTGGATACTAGAAGTAACCCAGGGTTTTCTCCAGTGGCAACCTCAGGTAGTGTACTCAAGGGAGAAAACCTGACCTGTGACAACCCCCCCCCTCAAGGAACGACTCCTGACGTTCCACCAGGGGTAGCTGAACATCGACGGAAGTCCCGAATGAGCCGGAATCCAGGAACGTTCCTCAGGCAGTAACCCTTCCAGTCCACGAGGTTCTTAGTCCCTCTCAGGAACTGACAACTGGAGAGCATGCATCGCACCGTGCAGGCTGGCTGTCCCGCCTCGCATGATAGCGGAGGTGGAGGTCAGGTGGCCGGAACCAGAGGACTGAACACCACAGGCTTGAGTCTGGAGATGTGGTAAGTGGGATGAACCCTCATGGACCGGGGAAGATGAAGACGATAGGCCACTGGATTGATATGCCGATCCCTAGTAGACAACCAGACCTGGCAGATCTGGCCTGGACGCAGGAGGGGACTCGGGTAGCGATGACAGTTGGCCTGTTGTTGAACCCAAGCTGAGGAACGCTGAACGAGCCCTCTTCCAGGTCCGGCGGCTACGAGAGATGAGGCTTTGAGAGGAAGGAACCGTCACTTCAAATCTCCTGATCTGGAAACAAGGGGGGCTGCTAACTGTACAACACCTGGAATGATGACATGCCAGTGGAGGAATACTGGAGAATGTTGTGTGCATACTCCACCCAGGGAAGGTGCGGACTCCAAGTGGCGGGGTTGGCGGACACACAGCACCGTAAGGCGGTCTCCAGATCCTGGTTTGCCCACTCAGTTTGACCGTTGGACAGAGGATGATAACCCGAGGACGGACTGGTTGATAACCCCAGAAGAGTACAGAATCCCTCCAAAATCTGGAGGCAAACTGGTATCCCCGGTCGGAGACTCTGTCCCGAGGAAGTCCGTGAAGATGGAAAACATGCTGAATGACCAGCTGAGCAGTCTCACAGGTAGATGGAAGCTTAGGCAGCGGAATGAAATGTGCCGCCTTGGAAAAGCGGTCCACAATGACCAGGATGGCGTGTCTACCTCTGAGGATGAAAGGCCCGTGATGAAATCCATAGAGATGTCTCCAAGGTCGAGAAGGTGTTGGCAGTGGATGAAGAAGCCCCAGAGGCTGCTGACAAGGAGTCGTGTTCCGGGCGCATGTCAGACAGGCAGCCACAAACGTCTGAGTGTCTGCCTCTGCCCGAGGGCCACCAAAACCACCTCCTCAAAAACTCTAGCATTCGCTGCCCTCCCAGATGAGAGGTGAGACGCTACGAGTGATCCCACTGAAGTACCTTGGACCGTGCCCCAAGAGGAACAAAAAGTCTGTTAGGTGGACAGCCATCTGGAACTGCCTCCCTACCTTGCGCCTCCCTTAGGACAGTCTCTATACCCCAGGACACTGGCGCAAGGATGAGCGACCTGGGGATGATGGATTCAAGTGAGAGAGGGCATCAGGACTGGCGAGAGAGGGCATACGGCTTCACGTTCTTAGACCCCGGACGGTAAGATAATGTGAATCTGAACCGAGTGAAGAAGATAGCCCACGACAGGCTCGTTGGGCTAAGGCATTTAGCCTCCTAGATATAGACCAGGTTCTTGTGGTCAGTCCAAACCGTAAAGCGATGTTCCGAGCCCTCCAACCAGTGCCGCCACTCCTCCAAAGCCAGTTTGACCGCAAGAAAGCTCCCGATTGCTGACATTATAGTTCCTCTCCGCTGGAGTGAGACACCTGGAGTGGAAGGCACAGGGATGAAGCTTTTGGTCTTTTGCCGAGTGCTGAGACAGAACAGCCCCAACGCCAGAGGCATCCACCTCTACCACAAAGGGAAGAGAAGGATCCGCATGAACGAGAATGGGTGCAGAAGAAAACTGACGTTTCAGGTCCTGGAACGCCTTCTAAGCAGCAGAGGTCCAGCATACATGCCTAGCCAAGCCCTTGGTGAGCGTGGTCAACGGTGCCGCCACAGCACTAAAGTTCATCACAAATCTCCAGTAGAAATTTGCAAAAACACTGAACTTGCTTGACTGTGCTGGGTCGTGGCCAGTTGACCACTGATCCTACCATCAGTACACAGCCCTGAGACACAATGTACTCCAGGAAGGAGATCTGAGGGACGTGAAACTCACACTTTTTGGGCTTCACAATCAAGTGATGAGCGAGAAGTCTGAAGAACCTGGCGGACATGTTGGATGTGTTCAACCATGGACTTGGAGAAGATGAGGATGTACACAAACATGAACTGGTGAAGGAAGTCGCGCAGCGCATCATTAACCAGGGCCAGGAAAATGACTGGAGCATCTCCCTGTCTGACGCGCACCAGAATGTACGCATTCTGTAAATCCAATTTAGAAAACCGTTGCTCCCTGGAGTCTCTCAAAAGCTTATTACATAAGAGGAAGTGGGAAATGGTTCTTGATGGTAATGTTATTTAAACCCCAGGAATCGATACAGGGATGCTGAAGACCTGACCCAAATCCAAGGAATCCCAAGGTACGACACAACAGTGGTAGGTTTGATTACCAACAACGATGAGACGGCCTACAGGGAGGTGGTGAGGGCCCTCGGAGTGTGGTGTCAGGACAATAACCTCACACTCAACATCAACAAAACTAAGGAGATGATTGTGGACTTCAGGAAACAGCAGAGGGAACACCCCCCTATCCACATTGATGGAACAGTAGTGGAGAGGGTAGTAAGTTTTAAGTTCCTCGGGATACACATCACAGACAAACTAAATTGGTCCACTCACACAGACAGCATCGTGAAGAAGGCGCAGCAGCGCCTCTTCAACCTCAGGCGGCTGAAGAAATTCGGCTTGTCACCAAAAACACTCACAAACTTCTACAGATGCACAATGGAGAGCATCCTGGCGGGCTGTATCACCGCCTGGTACGGCAACTGCTCCGCCCACAACCGTAAGGCTCTCCAGAGGGTAGTGAGGTCTGCACAACGTATCACCGGGGGCAAACTACCTGCCCTCCAGGACACCTACACCACCCAATGTTACAGGAAGGCCATAAAGATCATCAAGGACAACATCCACCCGAGCCACTGCCTGTTCACCCCGCTATCATCCAGAAGGCGAGGTCAGTACAGGTGCATCAAAGCTGGGACCGAGAGACTGAAAAACAGCTTATATCTCAAGGCCATCAGACTGTTAAACAGCAACCACTAACATTGAGTGGCTGCTGCCAACACACTGACTCAACTCCAGCCACTTTAATAATGGGAATTGATAGGAAAGGATGTAAAATATATCACTAGCCACTTTAAACAATGCTACCTAATATAATGTTTACATACCCTACATTATTCATCTCATATATATACGTATATACTGTACTCTATCATCTACTGCATCCTTATGTAATACATGTATCACTAGCCACTTTAACTATGCCACTTTGTTTACATACTCATCTCATATGTATATACTGTACTCGATGCCATCTACTGTATCTTGCCTATGCTGCTCTGCACCATCACTCATTCATATCTTTATGTACATATTCTTTATCCCCTTACACTGTGTATAAGATATTAGTTTTGGAATTGTTAGTTAGATTACTTGTTGGTTATTACTGCATTGTCGGAACTGGAAGCACAAGCATTTCGCTACACTCGCATTAACATCTGCTAACCATGTGTATGTGACAAATAAAATTTGATTTGAAAGATCAGGCTTGTCATTCCCAGCCAGAGGAATAGGAGGATCAGAAGTCTCCAGACAAGCAGGACTGGAAAGGTGTGGAGAGAGTTGCTGGCAGGTAAACTGGCATGAAGGATTCCACACCATCTCCTGGGTGAAGCTTTGCCAATTAAAACAAATGTCTGATTGCTGCTCCCAGATGGCCGTGGCCCAGGCCAGAGCCCGTCCTGAGAGCAAGGAGATGACATATGTCACTCTGGAGAGTCCGTCCTGAGAGCAAGGAGATGACATATGCCACTCTGGAGAGTCCGTCCTGAGAGCAAGGAGATGACATATGTCACTCTGGAGAGTCCGTCCTGAGAGCAAGGAGATGACATATGTCACTCTGGAGAGTCCGTCCTGAGAGCAAGGAGATGACATATGCCACTCTGGAGAGTCCGTCCTGAGAGCAAGGAGATGACATATGCCACTCTGGAGAGTCCGTCCTGAGAGCAAGGAGATGACATATGTCACTCTGGAGAGTCCGTCCTGAGAGCAAGGAGATGACATATGCCACTCTGGAGAGTCCGTCCTGAGAGCAAGGAGATGACATATGCCACTCTGGAGAGTCCGTCCTGAGAGCAAGGAGATGACATATGTCACGCTCGGTGGGAAACGTTAAGACCTGCAATTTGAAGACCAGCGAACATTGGAATCCACGACACCTGCCAGGATGCCCCTCATAGCGCTCCGGTGCTGGGAGATGAGGCCCCCGAGGGGAGGAAGACGATGAACTGGTAGAAAGTGAAGGGTTAGAAGGTGCAGCAGCAGTTGCTCCCGTCTGCAGAGTGAACACAAGCGTTCCTAAATCCTCCGACAATGATTTCAGCCACGCCTTATGGCGACCAATCACTGTTCCATGTGAGTGAGAGCCGACTGTAAGTGGTGGAGCTGAGTGTCCCTCGGATGGCAGGGACATCTCTATTGGGACGATTTTGAGGCTCAGGTCTACTGTGACATTAGTGCTAGTACGAACTAGGCAAAGAGGTAAGGGTAAATCCAGAATATTTACTTAAGGTCTTAGCAAAACAACAAAGCAAAGGAACACTGAACAAAACAGGAGATAGTCATAAATAGTCATCCAGCAGGTAATCCCAATAAGCCCAATCAGGGTCACCTGGATACAGGAAATAACCCAAGGGTGTTCTCCAGTGGCAATCTCAGGTAGTGTACTCAGGGGAGAAAACCTGACCTGTGACAGAAGGGCCTGAGTGAAAAAGTTTGAGAACCCCTGTTCTAGATCACCATCCAGCTCGATACAGAGGACTTCCAAGAAATGTTTCTCTGTAGGCCTTGCCATGTTACCTACGTAGCCAATTGCAATGATAGTCAATTTCAGATAGAAAAATAGATTGGGTGTCTGTAGGTGTGAATGTTTAAACTTTAAACAATTAGTGCTGAACGATTAACTGAAAACTTGGTCCGTGGGGCGACGCACAATTGGCCTAGCGTCGTCCGGGTTAGGGAGGGTTTGGCCGGTAGGGAAATACTTGTCTCATCGCGCACCAGCGACTCCTGTGGCGGGCCGGGCGCAGTGCACGCTAACCAAGATCGCCAGGTTCACGGTGTTTCCTCCGATACATTGGTGCGGCTGGCTTCCGGGTTGGATGGGCGCTGTGTTAAGTAGCAGTGCAGCTTGGTTGGGTTGTGTGTCGGAGGACGCATGACTTTCAACCTTCGTCTCTCCCAAGCCCGTACGGGAGTTGTAGCGATGAGACAAGATAGTAGCTAGCATAGTTTACGTGATAAGGTATCATGGGCAGAGGTGGCCTGCACCTTGTTATATATACACACACACACACACATACATACAGTTGAAGTCAGAAGTTGACATACACCTTAGCCAAATACATTTAAACTCAGTTTTTTTGCAATTCCTGACATTTAATCCTAGTATAAATTCACTGTCTTGGGTCAGTTAAGATCAATTTATTTAAAAAATCATATAAAAAAAAAGAAAGTCTATATACAGTGTGTGCAAAAGGTATGAGGAGGTAGGCAATAAATAAGCCATAATAGCAAAGAATGACAATTTAGCAGATTAACACTGGAGTGATAAATGAGCAGATGATAAGGTGCAAGTAGAGATACTGGTGTGCAAAACAGCAGAAAAGTACATAAAAAACAGTATGGGGATGAGGTAGGTAGATTGGGTGGGCTATTTAGAGATGGACTATGTACAGCTGCAGCGAGCGGTTATCTGCTCAGATAGCTGATGCTTAAAGTTAGTGAGGGAAATATAAGTCTCCAGCTTCAGCGATTTTTGCCATTCGTTCCAGTCACTGGCAGCAGAGAACTGGAAGGAAAGGCGGCCAAATGAGGTGTCGGCTTTCGGTATGATCAGTGAGATATACCTGCTGGAACGTGTGCTATGGGTGGGTGTTGTTAACGTGACCAGTGAGCTGAGATAAGGCGGAGCTTTACTTAGAGATGACCTGGAGCCAGTGGGTCTGGCGCCGAATATGTAGCAAGGGCCAGCCGACTAGAGCATACAGGTCGCAGTGGTGGTTGGTATAAGGTGATTTGGTAACAAAACGGATTGCACTGTGATAGCAAACTGGATACAGTCTGAGTAGAGTATGTGCAGTTGCAAACCGTAGTCTGGCATTTTTATGGCGGTTTTGGAGCAGTGACTTCTTCCTTGCTGAGCGGCCTTTCAGGTTATGTCGATATAGAACTTGTTAACTGTGGATATAGATACTTTTGTACCTGTTTACTCCAGCATCTTCACAAGGTCCTTTGCTGTTATTCTGGGATTGATTTGCACTTTTCGCACCAAAGTACGTTCATCTCTAGGAGACAGAACGCATCTTCTTCCTGATGGGTATGACGGCTACGTGGTCCCATGGTGTTTATACTATTGTTTGTACAGATGAACGTGGTACCTTCAGGCATTTGGAAATTGCTCCCAAGGAACCAGACTTGTGGAGATCTACAATTGTTTTTCTGAGGTCTTGGCTGATTTCTTTTGATTTTCTCATGATGTCAAGCAAAGAGGCACTGAGTTTGAAGGTAGGCCTTGAAATACATCCACAGGTACACCTCCAATTGACTCAAATTATGTCAATTAGACTATCAGAATCTTCTAAAGCCATGACATCATTTTCTGGAATTTTCCAAGCTGTTTAAAAGGCACAGTCAACTTAGTGTATGTAAACTTCTGACCCACTGGAATGGTGATACAGTGAATTATAAGTGAAATAATCTGTCTGTAAACAATTGTTGAAAAAATTACTTGTGTCATGCACAAAGTAGATGTCCTCACCGACTTGCCAAAACTATAGTTTGTTAACAAGAAATGTGTGGAGCGGTTGAAAAACAAGTTTTAAATGACTCCAACCTAAGTGTATGTAAACTTCCAACTTCAACTGTGTATGTATACATATATATACACTGCTCAAAAAATAAAGGGAACACTTAAACAACACAATGTAACTCCATGTCAATCACACTTCTGTGAAATCAAACTGTCCACTTAGGAAGCAACACTGATTGTCAATACATTTCACCTTCTGTTGTGCAAATGGAATAGACAACAGGTGGAAATTATAGGCAATTAGCAAGACACCTCCAATAACGGAGTGGTTCTGCAGGTGATAACCACAGACCACTTCTCCTATGCTTCCTGGCTGATGTTTTGGTCACTTTTGAATGCTGGCGGTGCTTTCACTCTAGTGGTAGCATGAGATGGAGTCTACAACCCACACAAGTGGCTCAGGTAGTGCAGCTCATCCAGGATGGCACATCAATGCGAGCTGTGGCAAGAAGGTTTGCTGTGTCTGTCAGCGTAGTGTCCAGAGCATGGAGGCGCTACCAGGAGACAGGCCAGTACACCAGGAGACGTGGAGGAGGTCGTAGGAGGGCAACAACCCAGCAGCAGGACCGCTACTTCCACATTTGTACAAGGAGGAGAAGGAGGAGCACTGCCAGAGCCCTTCAAAATGACCTCCAGCGGCCATAAATGTGCATGTGTCTGCTCAAACGGTCAGAAACAGACTCCATGAGGGTGGTATGAGGGCCTGACGTCCACAGGTGGGGGTTGTGCTTACAGCCAAACACCGTGCAGGATGTTTGGCATTTGCCAGAGAACACCAAGATTGGCAAATTCGCCACTGGCGCCCTGTGCTCTTCACAGATGAAAGCAGGTTCACACTGAGCACATGTGACAGACGTGACAGTCTGGAGATGCAGTGGAGACCGTTCTGCTGCCTGCAACATCCTCCAGCATGACCGGTTTGGCGGTGGGTCAGTCATGGTGTGGGGTGGCATTTCTTTGGGGGGCCGCACATGTGCTCGCCAGAGGTAGCCTGACTGCCATTAGGTATCGAGATAAGAGCTAGACCTCCTGTGGCTGGAGTGTGTCAGCAGTTCCTGCAAGAGGAAGGCATTGATGCTATGGACTGGCCCGCCCGTTCCCCAGACCTGAATCCAATTGAGCACATCTGGGACATCATGTCTCGCTCCATGCACCACAGACTGTCCAGGAGTTGGCGGATGCTTTAGTCCAGGTCTGGGAGGAGATCCCTCAGGAGACCATCCGCCACCTCATCAGGAGCATGCCCAGGTGTTGTAGGGAGGTCATACAGGCACGTGGAGGCCACACACACTACTGAGCCTCATCTTGACTTGTTTTAAGGACATTACATCGAAGTTGGATCTGCCTGTAGTGTGGTTTTCCACTTTAATTTTGAGTGTGACTCCAAATCCAGACTTCCATGGGTTGATAAATTTGATTTCCATTGATAATTTTTGTGTGATTATGTTGTCAACACATTCAACTATGTAAAGAAAAAAGTATTTAATAAGAATATTTCATTCATTCAGATCTAGAATGTGTTATTTCAGTGTTACCTTTATTTTTTTGAGCAGTGTATATATATATATATATATATATATATATATATATATATCACACTACTGTTCAAAAGTCTGGGGTCACTTAGAAATGTCCTTGTTTTCCATGAAAACATACATGAAAAGCGTTGCAAAATGAATTGGAAATAGTCAAGACGTTCGTTCACAAGGTTATAAATAATGATTTTTCATCAAAATAATAGTTTCCTTCAAACTTCACTTCGCTTTCATCTTTGTGATCAGAACACCTTAAACTTAGATTAGTCTGTCCATAACACTTTTTCCCCAATCTTCCTCTGTCCAATGTCTGTGTTCTTTTGTCCATCTTAATCTTTTCTTTTCGTTGGTCAGTATGAGATATGGCTTTGTCTTTGCAACTCTGCCTAGAAGGCCAATATCTCAGTCGCCTCTTCACTGTTGACGTTAAGACTGGTGTTTTGTGGGTACTATTTAATGAAGCTGCCAGTTGAGGGCTTGTGAGGCGTCTGTTTCTCAAACTAGATGCTCTAATGTACTTGTCCTCTTGCTCAGTTGTGCACCGGGGCCTCCCACTACTCTTTCTATTCTGGTAGAGACAGTTTGCGCTGTTCTGTGAAGGGAGTAGTACACAGTGGTGTATGAGATCTTAAGTTTCTTGGCAATTTCTAGCTTGGAATAGCCTTAATTTCTCAGAACAAGAATAGACTGACGAGTTTCAGAAGAAAGTTGTAATCAAACCCACAAATGCTGATTCTCCAGATACTCAACTAGTCTAAAGAAGGCCAGTTTTATTGCTTCTTCAAATCAGCACAACAGTTTTCAGCTGTGCTAACATAATTGCAAAAGGGTTTTCTAATGATCAATTATAAACTTGGATTTAGCTAACACAACGTGCCATTGGAACACAGGAGTGATGGTTGCTGACAATGGGCCTCTGTGCGCCTATGTAGATATCCATTAAAAATCAGCCGTTTCCAGAAACAAAAGTAATTTCCAACATTAATGTCTACACTGTATTTCTGATCAACTTTAAGTCATTTTAAAATGGACAAAAAAATGTGCTTTTCTTTCAAAAACAAGGACATTTCTAAGTGACTCTAAACTTTTGAACGGCACACACACACACACACACACACACACACACACACACACACACACACACACACACACACACACACACACACACACACACACACAAAGTATTCAGACCCATTGAATTTTTACACATTTTGTTTTACGTTACAGTCTTATTATAGATTAGATTAAAATAGATTAAATAAAGAAAATACTCAATCTTCACACAATACCCCATAATGACAACGCAAAAAAAGGTTTTATGAAATTCATAAAAACTGCCAACAGAAATACCTTATTTGCATAAGTATACAGACATTTTGCTATGAGACTCAAAATTGAGCTCAGGTGCATCCTGTTTCCATTGATTGGACATGATTTGGAAAGCACACACCTGTCTATATAAAGGTCCCACAGTTGACGGTGCATGTCAGAGCAAAGAACAAGCCACGAGTTCGAAGGAATTGTCCGTAGAGATCTGAGACAGAATTGTGTCATGGCACAGATCTGGGGAAGGGTACCAAAAAATGTCTGCAACATTGGAGGTCCCCAAGAACACAGTGGCCTCCATCCTTCTTAAATGGAAGAAGTTTGGAACCACCAAGAATCTTCCAAGAGCTGGCCATCTGGCAAACTGAGCAAAGCGGGGAGAAGGGCCTTGGTCAGGGAGATGACAGAGCTCTAAAAGCACTCCACCAATCAAGCCTTTATGGTAGAGTTGCCAGATGGAAGCCACTCCTCAGTAAAAGGCATATGACAGCCTGCTTGGAGTTCGACAAAAGGCACTTAAATTCTCTCATACCACGAGAAACAAGATTCTCTGGGCTGATGAAACCAAGATGGAACTCTTTGGCCTGAATGCGAAGCCTCACGTCTAGAGGAAACTAGGCACCATGCCTACGGTGAAGCATGGTGGTGGCAGCATCATGCTGTGGGGATGTTTCTCAGTGGCAGGGACTGATAGACCAGTCAGGATCGAGGGAAAGATGAACGGAGCAAAATACAGAGAGATCCATGATGAAAACTTGCTCCAGAGCACTGAGGACCTCCGACTGGAGAGAAGGTTCACCTTCCAACAGGACAACGACCCTAAGCACACAGCCAAGACAACGCAGGAGTGGCTTCGGGACAAGTCTCTGAATGTCCTTGAATGGCCCAGCTAGAGTCTGGACCTGAACCCAATCGAATATCTCTGGAGAGACCTGAAAATAGCTGGGCAGCCACACTCCCCATCCAATCTGACAGAGCTTGAGAGGATCTGCAGAGAAGAATGGGAGAAACTCACCAATTACACGTGTCAAGCTTGTGGCATCATACCCAAGAAAACTCGAGGCTTTAATTACTGCCAAAAGTGCAAAAGTTCTGAGTAAAGGGTCTGAATACTTATGTAAACGTGATATTGCAGTTCTTTATTTTTAATAAATTAGCAAAAATGTCTAAAAACAGTTTCTGCTTTTTCTGGTTATTGTGTGTAGTTTGAATAAGGCTGCAACCTAACAAAATGTGGAAAAAGTCAAGGGGTCTGAATACTTTCTGAAGGCACTGGATGTGTATACCTGTGCGCCCTTGCTTGCGCACATCTGTTTGTTGTTCTCCCCATTACTGTATGTAGATCAGGGCTGATGGGGGATGAATGGCATTCACACTACTGTCAGACCTATTACCTGTTGGTACAATTCTACAAACACACTGGCCCGGAGATGGTTGGGACAAGGACCCATGATTAAAGCGTCACGACATTGTCTGGTCAAACTACTGAATGTCATCTGACTCAGCCTCCAAGTAAATGGGCTTGTGTGCGTGTGCATGTGTACAGAAACGACAGAAGGATAATAAGGCTGTGTGACGTTCCCCTCTCTGGATCCCTTCTTCCCTCCGTTCAGTGTGAACTTGATCTCAAAGCTTGACATTTCTACTAGCGAGAGCATCACAACCCCATTAGCAGCCATTTCACCTTGAGATGCTTCATTCTTCCAGGGAAAAAGACAAAGGTTTAGACACCGAAATTACCTATTAAGTAACAAAATTGGTTTTCAAGAGAAAAATGTGGGAAAATGGTATAAACAGCAGGAAGTTGGTTATTGTCGAACTTCAAGTGGCCACTGAAGGCCTTGAGAGATCAGGTCGTGTCACATGCTTATGAGAGTAGAAACAGGCATAGAGACTAAGGCCAGAAATACATTTGAATGGTGTTGGATTACGCTTTTAAGCCTTTATTTGGTCAATTAAGTAAACCAAAACAAGTGACTACATTGATTAGCCTCTTGTAAAAAAAATTATGTTTAAAGAGCCTGCTCGGAGCACTAACTCTATAATATCTCTGAACCCTCCAAAGGCTGGTTTCCACAGCAACACAGGGACAGAAAAAAAACTATCTGCCCTTAATGACTGCTTCAGGATCAACTCTCCTTACCACAGTCCTACTAGCCTACACATCTCAGCCAAAACCCTCATGTGCAGTACTCACAAGACAAGACATGCCGACAGGCTCATGGCCGTTCCTATGGCAACTGGTAGAGGAGAAGTAGTTGTGAGGACTGAGGGTCCAAAGAGGACTATCTTACCCACAATGCCATAGGCTGACACAGCTCTGGACAGACCTGAGGAGCCCTTCTGGCCCATCTTGGTGCGGTTGCCCAGATCCAGACGTCCCAGGAGCTCCCTCAACTCCTGCTGGTTGTAGACATGCTGGGGACAAGAGGGACATAGTGTTAGTAGTGTGCTTCTGGATTCTTTCAAACTGAGCTTCTGGCTGAGACAGGTGCAAGCAGTAGAAACAGCACATCCCATAGACATCTTGGGATTAAGCCCGGGCTGTGGTCAATATGTTTTTCTGTGCTAGCGTTAGGATGTCAGAACACTGAAAAACATTTTAACATTAATTCTGCTGTGATCACAACATAACGTCTCAGACAGTACATCCATTCCTTCTGCAGAGAACAGAACCGTACATACTGTACCCGTGGAGGCTCCTCAGCGGAGGAAGGGGAGGACCATCCACTGTGAATTTCATTACAATATAAAGTGAAACATTTAAAAAAATAAGTTATCCTTTTTAGATAACACTACACTAACTATATTCACATCACCAAAAAAAGTATTAGAACACACTGTTTTTCAATGAAGGTCTACAATAGCCTCAGCAGCACTCTGTAGGGTAGCACCATGGTGTAGTTGGAGGACAGCTAGCTTCTGTCCTCCTCTTGGTACATTGACAAAACCGAGGAGGCTCATGGTTCTCACCTCCTTCTATAGGCTTACACAATAATTATGACAACTTCCAGAGGACATCCTCCAACCTATCAGAGCTCTTGCAGCATGAACTGAAATGTTGTCCACCCAATAAAAGGATCAGATAATGAATTTTGTACTGATAGTATAAGCTGAAGCTCGCTAGCACTGCAGTACATAACATGTGGCAAGTAGTTGACTCAAAAAGAGAGAAAGACAATATTTGAACAGTTTGGGGGAAAAAAATAATTTCTTCCAAAATTAAGGAAAAGCAAGAGAGAGAGAGAGCAAGATATATTTTGTAGTATAGTCAAATTGCAGATAGCTAGTTTAGCCTACTCAAACACCCAACTCAAACAGAGAGGGATGCTATGTTAACTAGCTGGCTATGGCTATCCAACACTGGAACTCTTCCAAGTCAAGGTAGGCTTTTGGTTTTACTAATTTATTGCCAACGAGGCACGCCAGTGTAACTAATAAACTAATTTCTGCTGACTTCACTATACTGCATGATTGTAGTGGGTTTATTAACAACTTAGTTCTAGCACGACATGACAACAATGTAGGCTGTGTAAAGCGGTTAGCAGTCATATGAAGGTTTGACTTGGAAAGGTTTTTTCAAAGACAGCTGATGTGTTATGCACTGGTTCACAAGCGAAGAGGTGAGAGGAGGAGAGAGCGCGTAGATAGATTTGAGAAGCAATTATATATATAGTACATTTGGTAAGTATTCAGACCCCTTGACTTTTCCACATTTTGTTACTTCACAGTCTTATTATAAAATAGATTAAATTGTTTATTTTACAAAATGTTATTTATCTTGGCAAGTCAGTTAAGAATAAATTATATTTACAATGACGGCCTGCCCCGGCCAAACCGTAACAATGCTGGGCCAATTGTGCGCCGCCCTATGGGACTTCCAATCACGGCCGGTTGTGATACAGCCTGGAATCAAACCAGGGTCTGTAGTGACGGCTCTAGCACTGAGATGCTGTGCTTAAACCACAGCGCCACTCGAGAGCCCTCATCAATCTTTAAAAAAATGATTAAATATCACATTTACATAAGTATTCAGACCCTTTACTCAGAACTTTGTTGAAGCACCTTTGGCAGCGATTGCAGCCTTGAGTCTTCTTGGGTATGACACTTGGCACACCTGTATTTGGGGAGTTTCTCCCATTCTTCTCTGCAGATCTTCTCAAGCTCTGTCAGGTTGGATGGGGAGAGTCACTGTACAGCTATTTTCAGGTCTACAGAGATGTTCGATCGGGTTCAAGTCCGGTCTCTGGCTGAGCCACTTTAGTCCATTTAAAGCCACTTCAAGCCATTCCTGCGTTGTCTTGGCTGTGTCCTTAGGGTCATTGTCCTGTTGGAAGGTGAACCTTCTCTCCAGTCTGAGGTCCTGAGCGCTCTGGTGCAGGTTGTCATCAAGGATCTCTCTGTACTTTGCTCCGTTCATCTTTGCCTCGATCCTGACTAGTCTCCCAGTCCCTGCCGCTGAAAAACATCCCCACAGCATGATGCTGCCACCACCATGCTTCACCGTAGGGATGGTGCCAGGTTTCCTCCAGATGCGAGGCTTGGCATTCAGGCCAAAGAATTCCATCTTGGTTTCATCAGACCAGAGAATCTTGATTCTCCTTTTGTCAAACTCCAAGCAGGCTGTCATGTGCCTTTGACTGAGGAGTGGCTTCCATCTGGCCACTCTACCATAAAGGCCTGATTGGTGGATTGCTGCAGAGATGGTTGTCCTTCTGGAAGGTTCTCCCCTCTCCACAGAGGAACTCTGGAGCTGTGGCAGAATGACCATCGGGTTCCTGGTCACCTCCCTGACCAAGGCCCTTCTCCCCCGATTCCTCAGTTTAGCCGGGCAGCCAGCTCTTGGAAGAGTCTTAGTGGTTCCAAACTATTTCCATTTAAGAATGATGGAGGCCACGGTGTTCTTGCGGACCTTCAATGCTGCAGACATTTTTTGCCACCCTTCCCCCAGATCTGTGCCTCAACACAATCCTTTCTCGGAGCTCTATGGACAATTTCTTCGACCACTGCCTTGGGTTTAATCAAGTTGTGTAGAAATATCTCAAGGATTATCAATAGAAACAGGATGCGCCTGAGCTCAATTTCGAGTTTCATAGCAAAGGGTCTTATGTAAATAAAGTATTTCTGTTTTTTATTTTTGCTAACATTTCTAGAGTCTGAGTCTGCAAGGTGGTATTTTGTGTCACTGTCTGTCACCTTGATAGTGTATCAAATCAGAGGGCATGCTGTCCGGACCTCTGGCAGTCTCTATGGGGGTGCCACAGGGTTCAATTCTCGGGCCAACTCTTTTCTCTGTATATATCAATGATGTTGCTCTTGCTGCAGGCGATTCCCTGATCCACCTCTACGCAGACGACACAATTCTATATACTTCCGGCCCGTCCTTGGACACTGTGCTATCTAACCTCCAAACAAGCTTCAATGCCATACAACCCTCCTTCCGTGGCCTCCAACTGCTCTTAAACGCTAGTAAAACCAAATGTATGCTTTCAACCATTCGCTGCATGCACCTGCACGCCTGACTAGTATCACCACCCTGGATGGTTCCGACCTTGAATATGTGGACATCTATAAGTACCTAGGTGTCTGGCTTGACTGTAAACTCTCCTTCCAGACTCATATCAAACATCTCCAATCGAAAATCAAATCCAGAATCGGCTTTCTATTCCGCAACAAAGCCTCCTTCACTCATGCCGCCAAACTTACCCTAGTAAAACTGACTATCCTACCGATCCTCGACTTTGGCGATGTCATCTACAAAATAGCTTCCAACACTCTATTCAGCAAACTGGATGCAGTTTATCACAGTGCCATCCGTTTTGTCACTAAAGCACCTTATACCACCCACCACTGCGACTTGTATGCTCTAGTCGGCTGGCCCTCGCTCCATATTCCTCGCCAGACCCACTGGTTCCAGGTCATCTACAAGTCCATGCTAGGTAAAGCTCCGCCTTATCTCAGTTCCCTGGTCACGATGGCAACACCCACCCGTAGCACGCGCTCCAGCAGGTGTATCTCACTGATCATCCCTAAAGCCAACACCTCATTTGGCCGCCTTTCGTTCCAGTTTTCTACTGCCTGTGACTGGAACGAATTGCAGAAATCGCTGAAGTTGGAGACTTTTATCTCCCTCACCAACTTCAAACATCTGCTATCTGAGCAGCTAACCGATCGCTGCAGCTGTACATAGTCTTATCGGTAAATAGCCCACCCAATATACCTACCTCATCTCCATACTGTTTTTATTTATTTACTTTTCTGCTCTTTTGCACATCAATATCTCTACCTGTACATGACCATCTGATCATTTATCACTCCAGTGTTAATCTGCAAAATTGTAATTATTTGCCTACCTCCTCATGCCTTTTGCACACAATGTATATAGACCCTTTCTTTCTACTGTGTTATTGACTTGTTTATTGTTTACTCAATGTGTAACTCTGTGTTGTCTGTTCACACTGCTATGCTTTATCTTGGCCAGGTCGCAGTTGCAAATGAGAACTTGTTCTCAACTAGCCTACCTGGTTAAATAAAGGTGAAATAAAATAAAAAATAGCTCAAAATTCTCTCAACCTGTGTGCATCTACGTTGTAAACTTTTATTCATATGCTAGGTTGTAGCAACCTCATCATGGGTATAGGGAAAGTTTGAGTATCGTGTAGTAGTCTAAACCTATCGCTGTTACATTGAGCTGGGTGAATGGAATATGAATGACAGTCAGCCAATATGCTGTAATAGAAATAAGGCCATGCTCATAATTTATTTATATTTTTTAATGTTTGCCATTTTTGTAATTTTCATTGTCACTCCAATATCACATGAATACACATTAGGCAAATGTATAAAATTGCAAGACAATAAGCTTTAAAACGTCTAAATTTTCTTTGCACCCCATAACAAAATGAATAGAATTACAGGAAATAAGCTTTAAATCTGCAGAATTCTCTCCACCAACAAGAGGGGTGTGAACAGTTTGTGTCATGTACAGTGCTTGTACGTGCAGCAACTCACCTTATCATCAATAATCGCCAGGTCTTTGGGCTCAGTGCGGTCGATTTTCAGAACACGGTGTTTGGTTTGGGCGTGATTGCTCCCCACAAGGAAATACCTCTGTAATCAAAGAACACATGAAAGTGTGTGATTACATTACACAATAAAGTACATCATGGATGAAACATCGAGCCTCACTGGGATGAAAGCAGTGCTTTGGTCGATAGAAGATGAGAGAAAAGTACAATTTAAAACAGTGTTTAATACAAGACATGCTTTTCTTTTTCATGCAGGATTTTTCTCACTAACACAATTAAGATGCTACATGAGTCTCTTTCTTCCGACCCTTATGTGTTTCTATATGGGTGTGAGATTTGATGTGGGGACGACCAGTATGAACACGTGTACAGTCTGGAACTGAGGTAATTCTGTCCTGTTCTACCTATCATCTACACCTCTGTGTTGCTAATGTCTGAACACGAGTGAGCCAATGAAAGGGGCAGGGCTGACCTGAAACTCTTACAACGTAGTCAATGCTGGCTCTTCACAAAACGTGTTACTCAATCCTAGGCTGTCCTGCTGAGACCCATAGCGTTTGCGCGCTTTTGTTCCAGCCCAGCATTAACACTTCTGATGCATCAAATCAAGTTGATGATTATCAGTTATTTTAGTATGAGGACCCATCTCTGTCCGTCTTCTGAATGCAGCTGCAAGTAACTTTGTGTTGTAAAAAGGTATACAGTGGGGCAAAAGTATTTAGTCAGCCACCAATTGTCATTGCCAACAAAGGGTATATAACAAAGTATTGAGATAAACTTTTGTTATTGAACAAATACTTATTTTCCACCATAATTTGCAAATAAATTTATTAAAAATCCTACAATGTGATTTTCTGGATGTTTTTCCCTCATTTTGTCTGACATCGTTGAAGTGTATCTATGATGAAAATTACAGGCCTCTCTCGTCTTTTTAAGTGGGAGAACTTGCACAATTGGTGGCTGACTAAATACTTTTTTGCCCCACTGTATGTTTAGATGTTACAACATACTCCTACCCATACTGGCATTCCAGACACCACCGCAGCCGCAGTCCATTTTATTTTGTTATAAAATAGTTGACCCTCTAAAAAGTAATTAGTACTTCAGTGAACAAATGCCGTAGTTAAGGCTACGACGGCACCAGTGCAATGAGTGTGTTCAAAAGCACATATCAGACAGAGCCTAATGTTTCTTAGGTAGTCCTTTATGATTTTTATTGTTGTTTAGAAAACGATTTCTCTGTAGACGTGAGAGCTACAGGGATGGTAGCTACAGGGTTGTGCTTCAAATACAGCAGTTCTGTAAAATCTTTGAGTTTATCATTCACCTTAATTGCTGCCAGATTATAATCAGATTATAATATTTAGCAGACAACAGTTCTTGAGGACTTGAACAAAAACAAAGATGTTTGCAATTTCGTTCATACTGGTGAACCGGCATTGGAGTTGTATGGTTGTAATAACAACAGTCCCTTATCTCTGGTATATCTTGGCATGCATAATTCAAGACTAAATTTTAATTGTGTGCAACGCCATGGACAAATAATGCACAATGTGTCAGGAAAGACTCTGGGTTGGCAATACTCAGTATAGAAAACAGTCAGTAATGCAACCTGGACCTACAGGCCATGGTGAAAACATTTGCACAAAAAGGAGGACTTCAGGAGACCAGGGAAGTCTCTCAATTTGGATCTAATTTTATTTAATTTACCTTGAATATAGCAGCCCATTTGGGTAGGCTATTAGCCGCACACAACCCACTGAGTTCAACAAAAAAATTGTGGCTGAATTTATCCTCAAGCCAACTACTTTTTACCTTTATTTTCTGTGTAATAAAATGAAATTTAAAGTTTATTAATAGCAGCTAGATACAGTATATAGATATAAAGACCGTACACTGCATAATGAAACAACCACAAGTAAGCTATTTTTTTTAGGGTGGGCGGACTTATTTGGCATTAAAGGACTGGTTTTATGCACAATAACTTTCTATCGAAGCTGGGAGAGAGCATGAGGATGGCTCATGTCATGCAGGTTCAGGTAGCCTATACATATATATAACAAGTATGCTGTTGCATCGAACATTTATTATTAAATCTGCAATGTTTGAATTTCCAACTTTAATTACTGAACAAGTATTACATCATTGCCACCAGTCAGCATTTAAAAAATGGCAGCATTGAGACATGGTGTATAGCTTCGTGAAATGTTAGGCTTAACATAAGAAAACCACGTGCAAAGAAGCCCACCAATGAACATGTATCCATTATTTAAAGCAAAGCTAAGACCTGGCACCACAGAAAGCCTATCATCGAATCGATAGGCATGCACACACACACAGACATGTCGCTATTTCAGCACCAGGGACAGCAATCGGTACTCGAACTTCGCCGTTGCGGGGTCCAGAGAAACTGCGTTATATCAGTGCCCATACTGCCATCTAGTGTTAATGTACTGTAAACAATAGGTCATAACATAAGACAATGGGTAAATGGTCTGCTAAAAATATTGTCTTCCATTTGAGATATTGAATGCAATCGTGACTAAATATCCAACACCTTGTAATAGTTTATAAATGACAGTTAAGACAATGTAATATGGACATACCAACCATATACTTCATGTGTTAATAAATAAGCTATGCATTATGTGCAAAACGTATGGAAGGCTTCCTCCTGCCCATGTTTGAGAGAAGAATGCATTCATCAAGTCTAGGGGAAATACTGTGAAACGTACGGCTCTAGTTTCGTACAGAACCAACTTCTGCACTCCACTGATGACGGCTGCTGACAGAGGCATGGTGAAGATTTGACGAAGACCAACTTCACAAACTCGATGGACGAGACTGTCAGCTGCTTTTTGTGGAGTTCACACTGGGGAAGGATATTAGAGAGATTCGAGGATGTCAACTTCAAGTCAATTGACAAACAGAATACGTTAAAGTTATAAACAAGCAATACATCTGTTGCATTAAAGATGACTGCTATAAAAGTGGAAACATTGTAGCTAGCTGACATTGTCACCGTCAGTAAGATAGTGCCAAACCATGGCGAGCATGGGTGTATTCATTAAGAGAAACCGTCACCAGTTTTAGAACCAAACGAAAACAAATAAAGCAAACGGAACATAACGGGGAGGGAACGACCTGAATTTGTCCAATAGAAACTCTCGCTTGCGTTTATCGTTTGGAGGAAACGGTTTTCTGTGAAACGTCTTTCAACAGAATCGGCGTAATGATTGCACCCAATGTTGGCTTGTTTGACAACATATCGCTACCATATGACTCACCAAATGTCGTTAGCTGATACGAGGCATGTTAAACTGCTCCTTAAGATGTTGTTTCAAACCATGCTTAATCAAAAACCCAATTTGACAGCAGTGCCAAATACAGAAAAGCAAACTAATTTGCAATGCACCTCCCTGATCATGCGTTTGTTTGGATCAGGTGACTGTCACAAACTTCCGCTGAGACGGGTCCTCACACGGTCAAAAAGGACGCGATATAAAGCGATTTAAAAGTCCCTGTACGGGCTTGGGTTACTATGGTTACGCTCGCACAACAAAGTTGAGGCATGAGAAAATGATATGGATAACAGGCACATAACCATGGCTAACTTGTTTTGAGTACCTAGTCAAACAGATGGAAAATTATTAAATGGTAAGTTAAATGTCATTTCAAATGTAGCTAGCTAGCTTATGTCGTTGCAGTATGATTAAACCACTCACTGTCTAGGTAGTACTAGGGGTATTCAAAATTGTCTAACGTTAGCTAACAGTTTAGAGTTTGCCTGTGACAGTTGGTTACAACAACCTTTTCAGCTGATTGTCAACTGCTTGAAATGATAACATTCTTTCGTGGCTGTTTGTCATTGCATATTTCAGAGGAAGTATCATCAAATGTTCTAGAAACCCCAGTCATGAACACTTATGTTGACAACCTCATTGAGGATGAAGCTGAGATTGAGCTTCTTCTTGCCAAACCGACCTGCTTCATCATTATTGGGAAGCCAGTGAGTTATCAAAATGGTTCACACACATACACACACACACACACACACTGACCTACTATATTGTTATTCTATACAGGGGGTTGGCAAATCTACTCTTGCCACAAAATTAGCCCAGTCCTGGAAGTGTGTCTTGATTGATGGTAAATATTCCCTATCTCAACCTGTTTTTCTGTTCCTAATATCATGTCCTGTTCTCCTTTTCTGTATCTGAACACGTCTTTATACATTAATTTCAGACACAGAATTGCTCAACCAACACATCAATGATCAAAGAGCTCAAGGAGTAGAGGTGAGTTTTGCTGTACAGTAGCAGATTTACATGAATGACTTTTTAACTACCCATCTTATGGTTTCAGCTTCTTGAGATTCTGAATGAAGGGAAAAGTATCTCAGAAGAGATGGTGGTCCAGCTGATTCTGGACAGACTCAAGTCACCAGAGGTTGAGCACTACGGTAATTCAACTAATTTTGCTAGCCTAATCAACATTGTTTCGTTGTTCCTTAATCCCTAACTACATTATACTCACTAGATTCAACACAGTGCTGCATTTTTGTGTATGTTTGAAGTGTGTGCAGTTTCAGGAAAATGTCAGTATTGTGTTGTATGGCAGGTTATGTGCTGAGCTGCTTGCCCTCCATGTCAGAGGAGTACCTGAAGATACTGGAGCAGATTGAGTTCATCAAGAACCTGAGACTGGCACCTGATTTCATCATAAACATCAAGGTTATCTTCTTCTCCCTTGAGTTAGTTTACTGTGCCTTGTGCTGAATTAACAAGACACAGCCAAACTTTTACAGCTAGTTACGCCCATTACACTACACCATCGACCGTGAATTAACAGTAAAATCCTGAAACTGTCCTTGGCCTGAAGTATCCTCATTGCATTACTTTTCTATCCACTTATTCTATTGAGCTGTTCCATCCCCAGTGTGCGGACAGGGACCTGATCCACCGCCTAGCGGGCCAGAGGCAGCACCCCCTGACAGGCAGGGTGTTCCTCAGGGAGCAGTGGGACCCTGTGAAGAAAGAGACCACCAAGAAAAGGAATGAGACAGACGAGGATGAGGGGGAAGAGGAGGAAGGGGAGCTGGAGGAGGCAGAGGAGGTGCAGCCAACATGAACAGATTGATACTACCCTTATTGGAGATGTTGTTTTACTCTATTCTATGTGATTTGTTTGTTTGTTTATTTAGTCGGTTGCTTACTTGTTGATCAGGTGGAGGAGCGCGAGCTGCAGAAGGACATGATTACCCAGCTGGTGCGAGCGCAGGAAAACTTCCCAGAGAACGCCTACCGCAGGGTTCTCCTGTACAAGGACACCATTCTCAGACCTCTAGAGGTGAGCGTACTGAGGCCTGAAGAGGACACACCTAAAATGGCTGCCAATTTCTGACAACAACTCCATTCACTTTGTTGACTCATCATCAAGTGTTCTATCTTGATCAGTGATAGAGATGTAGTGTATTACTAGATGGACATAGTTCTCTGTTCTGGTTAACTGCCATGGCTACCGACATGCTGTTTGACATGCTGTTTGTTTCCAGGACTACATGGCAGACCATGCTTCCCTGCACCTGTTTGAGCTGGATGGGAATAAAAACCCTGAGGAACTGTTCATGGTGGGATCAGAGGGGGTTCTTGGAAAGAGGAGTTCAATTTCTGAGGGAATAAGCAACGCAACCCTTAATCCTCTGTCAATACATTAGTCACATTGAAAACCCTTGAGTTGGCTGCAGTTTCATTATCCATTCTACAATTAACCACAGTGACTGTCCCTGTAGGTAAAGACTGACTTCTGTGTTTTAATTGCTGGTTGACTAGCTGGTTGTTTATGGTTTTGTCCCTGGTGTAGTCAGTGCTCTTCCGTCTGGAGTCCATGGCAGTGAGGAGGGTTGCTGTCCCCCTTCGGCTGCTCCAGATCGACGAGGAAGAGCTGCCTGATGAGATTGACACGGTCAGCCTCTCGCTTATGCTACTGTTTGTGTGGAAAACCCTAAACTCAGATCTATTATTGTAAGATTAGTCAATGGTCCTTGAGCAGCACGCAATGTAGCTGGCTAGCACAATGTTAACAGGTTATGGTAGCCCAATGCTATGGGATAGTAACTGCCATTGGCTGTCTGTGCTGATGTCTTCTCTCAGGAGGAGCTGTTGCGGACCATGTCCTCCTCTAAGACAGTGGCCCCTGGGTTCAGGTGGAGGAGGAGTCGTTGGTGTAGAGCCTGTCCTGTGGCCCTGAAGGAAGGCAAGATCATCAAGGGAAAGCCCGAGTTCTCTGTGGGGTGAGTGAGTGTAACTGCTTTCTTCAGGTGAAGGAGAGTCGGACCAAAACGCGGCGTGGATATTGAGATTCATGTTTAATGAAAACAACTAACCACAAACACTACAAAACAAGAAATACCACGAAAACTGAAACAGCCTATACTGGTACAACGTAACACAGAGACCGGAACAAGGACAATCACCCACGACACCCTCAAAGTATATGGCTGCCTAAATATGGTTCCCAATCAGAGATAATGATAAACACCTGCCTCTGATTGAGAACCACTTCAGACAGCCATAGACTAAGCTAGAAAACCCCACTAAGCCACAATCCCAATACCTGTGAAAAACCCCAAGACAAAACACACCACATACCAAAACCCATGTCACACCCTGGCCTGACCAAATGAAGAAAACACAAAATACTAAGACCAGGGCGTGACAGCGAGAGTGTGTGTGCGTGTCTCTGTTGCTTGTGTCTACACATTCCAGCCATTAACTCTCCTTCCCGCTCCCCTTCAGGTTCATGGACAAAATCTACATCCTGTCTTCCCAGGAGGCCTTGGGGAAGTTTATGCTGAACCCGCGGCGGTACCTCCTGCCACCCATGCCGCGGCCGCCCTGCAAGGTGTCTGTGATTGGGCCTCCATGTGCAGGCAAGAGCACGCTGTGCGCCCTACTGGCCCAGCACTACGGAGCAGAGCTGGTGGACATGGAGGTCTTGATGAAGCCAGTCATCGCCAAGGTCAAACAGGACATGCTGGAGAAGGTCAAGAGAGACTCCACCCTCATGGCTATCGAGCGGGTCAAGGTCAAGATGGAACTGGACGCCACCCACGGGTCCAGTGAGTGATGGGATGATTATGGTGGTGATGATGACGAATGCATGGTGAAGAAGTGTATCAATCCTTTGCTCGGTTTCTTGTGTTGTCATCTGCAAAGCATTTATAGAATGAGCATTTAGTCAAATGTAATCAAATGTGGATTTCCTGCAGTAAACATGAGATCCAACATCAGTGAGGAGGAGTCTGATGACAATGATTCAGGTGAGTAAATCAGACTCTAACCAACAAACAGGTAAGTGCTGCCTAATAGACATACACATTTAGTCTAACTGGTAATTCTGATGTCATCCCACAGCGACATCCACGACCCACTCCTCGAGTGAACAGACTGAGGAAGGTGAGCAACACAACCATACAGTCCCACTACTTGTCAGTTACTCTGTTTGACTGTCTGCTGAGGTGTTGTTGTCGTTGTTGTTGCTGCTGCTGCTGGGATACAGTGATGATGGAGGTGACAGAGGAGCACCCAGATGTACAGGCCATCGTGGAGGAGGCTTTAAAGGAGGCGGAGCAGGTTGTAACCCCGCCCTCTCTGGACCTGTATGCAGAGGTGCTGGAGAATCACATCAGAGAGGTTTGTCTGAAGTCAAGTAAATTACCTTGAAGATTAAATAGTTGAACGTGTGCACAGTATCCTTCCACATTGAAAAAGCTATGCCTTGTGGAATGGCATTGATGTTCTCTATCAAATGAGTATTCCAGATTGAGATGGCCGATGCAGACTCAGAGATCAAGAGAGGGTGGGTGCTGGACAACTTTCCCAGGAACAGGTCCCAGTTGGCCACCATTCAGGATCTCCACGATGGGATCATGCCCGATATCCTGTTCTGCCTGAAAGACAACGATGGGGAAGGTGGGAGAATCTATAACTCAAAACTACAAATACTACCATAGTAATGCCTTTGTATTATTCATCTGAAGACTACCATATTTGTAGTTCTATACCAATGTAGAATATTTCTGTTGCAGGTAGGGTAGTATTGAAGAGGATGTATGAACAGAACAGGGAGGAGGTTGACAAGGTAATCAAGAGGCTTGAAGAACAGCAGAAACAGAAGGCCCAGGAGGCTCAAGATTCCTTGTGAGTAGAGCTAAAATGGAGGGGGGATGATGTGTTGGTCCTCTGCATTGTTGGAGCCAACATGGATGGTTGGGTTAACCAGTTTCAACTTGCTGTATGTGTGTTTGTGGCCTTCTGTAGAAACCGTATGCAGCAGGACCCAGAGGAGGATCCTAAGCCAACAGATCCTCAGGCCAAACTGGAGGCAGTGCAAGAGGAGGTGGAGGGTACTGTTCCATTTTAACTAAATGTTGTCATTCTCGATCTCGATCCTCAAAAACATGACTTACTGGTATGCTTCTCACATCATGCTGCCTTTTACGATCACATTTTCTGTATACTCATATCTATCTTCAATGTATCCTCTTAATTTGCTTTGCAGAAGGCTCTGCAAAATCTGATGCAGACGATGCTGATAAAAGCCCACCTACCGTCAGCATAAAAGGTGGAGGTAAGACTGAGCAATGACCATCTGAGCAATGTGAAAACATTTTATTGTTTTGTGATATGATGATTATTATTATTATATCCCTGATGTAAAGTGCCGTCTCTCTCTCTCTCTCTCTCTCTCTCTCTCTCTCTCTCTCTCTCTCTCTCTCTCTCTCTCTCTCTCTCTCTCTCTCTCTCTCTCTCTCTCTCTCTCTCTCTCTCTCTCTCTCTCTCTCTCTCTCTCTCTCTCTCTCTCTCTCTCTCTCTCTCTCTCTCTCTCTCTCTCTCTCTCTCTCTCTCTCTCTCTCTCTCTCTCTCTCTCTCTCTCTCTCTCTCTCTCTCTCTCTCTCTCTCTCTCTCTCTCTCTCTCTCTCTCTCTCTCTCTCTCTCTCTCTCTCTCTCTCTCTCTTTTATATATATATATATATATATATATATATGTGTGTGACTCTACCTGCAGTGTGGAAGAGAGGCTATCCAGACGGTCCAGAGATGAACCCATTCAAGCTGCAGCTGAAGCAGTTTGTGATGGACTGGGAGAGCATGGAGTCCTCTATCACAGGCAGCTACAATGTACTGGAGACCTCTGGCAAGAGCCCTGAGGACCTGGTCCAGGAGATGGTCTTCCACATGGAGAGTGAGTTTTCCGCTTAGGGTGTTTGTGTAGGTGGAGGGGGTGGGGGGCTCAGGGTGTGTACATGTGGGTTTTTTGTGCTGGTAAAAGAGAGTATGGCAGGGTACTGAGAGTATGGCAGGGTACTGAGAGTATGGCAGGGTACTGAGAGTATGGCAGTGTTTGAGGTTGAGTGACTATACTGGCTTGGTCAAACAGTGTGGCAGAGGACAGAGTTATAAGGCACCTTCAGAATGTATTCATAGTCCTTGACTTATTCCACATTTTGTTGTGTTAGAGTCTGAATGCAAAATTAATTAAAAAATATATATATTCTCACCTATACGTCACATAGTTATCAGAATCACACAATAGCCCATAATGACAAAGTGAAAACATGTTTTTAGAAATGTTTGCAAATGTATTGAAAATTAAGTATCTAATTTACGTAAGTTGAGTCAATACTGCTGAGTCATTACTTTGTAGAAGCACCTTTGGCAGCGATTACAGCTGTGAGTCTTTCATGGGTATGTCTCTAATAGCTTTCCGCACCAGGATTGTGCAACATGTGCCCATTATGCTTTTCAAAATTATTCAAGCTCAGTCAAATTGGTTGTTGATTATTGCTAGACAACCATTTTCAGGTATTGCCATAGATTTTCAAGTAGATTTAAGTCAAAACTGTAACTCATCCACTCAGGAACATTCACTGTCTTCTTGGTAAGCAACACCAGTGTAGATTTGGCCTTGTGTTTTAAGTTATTGTCCCGCTGAAAGTTTAATAAATGTCCCAGTGTCTGGTGGAAAGCAGACTAAACCAGGTTTCCTCAAGGATTTTTCCTGTGCTTTGCTCGATTCTGTAAATTTTTTTATCCTTAATTAACGATTACAAGCATACCCATAACATGATGCAGTCACCACTATGCTTGAAAATATGGAGAGTAGCACTCAGTAATGTGTTGTATTGGATTTGCCCCGAATATAACATTTTGTATTCAACACAAAAAGTTAATTTCTTTGCCACATGTTTTGCAGTTTTACTTTAGTGCCTTGATGCAAACAGGATGAATGTTTTGGAATATTTGTATTCTGTACATAATTCCACTTTGACATTATAGGTTGTTGTGTGTAGGCTAGTGACACAAATGATAGACTGTAACACAACAAAATAAGGAAAAGTCAAGGGCGGAGAACACTTTCTGAAGGCACTTTAGGTACCTAATAACCTTGATGTGTGTTTTCCCAAGAGCCCTTTAAGTACGTGGGCTGGGAGCTGTCAGGAGTAGACCTGGATGAGGAGGAGGAGGATGCTCAGGCCTTGGCTGAGCTGGAGAAACCTGAGGAGGCAGAGGGAGAGGAGGAACAGGAGACAGGCGTACGTCCTACATGGAGAAACCCACTAATGACGTATAGTAGTTGGCAATTTAGACCTTACACATTTCTTGTACACATTCTCCAATTAAATGCACTGCAGCTGAAAATAAAATTGCTTCAGACTTCACAGTATAGGTATTCTAACCAAAAACATCTGGTCCATGTCTGTTTACCATCATCCCATACTGCTGTTTTTCTGTGACATTTTTAAGACGTTCCCTCTCTCCTCTCTCCTCTCTCCCTACTGTATCCAGGAGGAGGCAGCGTCTAAGAGGGTGATGGGGGACACCCAACACTTCTGTCCCGTGTCCCTGAAGGAGAACGGGGCACTGATCCCCTGTCTGGATGAATATGCTGCCAAGTACAGAGAGAAAGCCTACTACTTCTCTAGTACTGAGGCCAGGGAACGCTTCTTACTGAGCCCTGAGACATACGTCTCACACACACAGCTATTGCAGGTAGGAGAGGAGGGAGGGAGGGACAGAGAGAAACAGTGAGGAAGTAAGAGCTACTGGATAACTTGTTGAACAATTGAATCTATGAATGTCTGAAATGACCAAATAGCTAAGACAAGTGAATCCATGATAAAATAATGATTCCACTTGACCCCCATATTCTATCCCTCTTCCTCTCCACCTCCCCTTCGTCCCCATTCCAGGCCCCAGCTCTGAGAGTCTTCCTGCTGGGTACGAGGGGCTCTGATAAGACCACCCACGGGAAATGGCTGGCGGAGAAACTGGGGGTTTTTCACATCCAGTTCAGAGAGTGCCTGCAGGAGCTGATCCTGGGGAAGACCCAGGCCCGCGTGCCCTACTCTGATGAGGTGGAACCCCCCGAGGAACCTCTTGAGGACCTGGAAGCCCTTCTGCTGCAGGCACAGGGAGGGGCAGCAGTGCTCTCTATGGACGAGGAGGAAAAACACAGTGGGAAGGACAGCCCAGAGGAAGCCCCAGCAGCAGAGGTAAAGGATATGATACTGTCACATATCACAGTTGTTATGGTGCAGTATTTCAGCTTGTTCCCCAGGGATTGAATGGTGGGCTATCTGTGTTGCTGTGTATGTTGCTAGCAGGGGGTGGGGCTGAGTGATGAGGAGGAGGCAATTAAGTCCTATCTGTTTGATGGAGAGCCTCTGCCTCAGGAGATCATGGATGTGATGCTGCCACAGTTCTGGGACCAGGAGCCATACAAGTACCAAGACATTTCACTAACACACACACACTTATCTTGACACACAAGGCACTCTCGACCCACTGACTTCCCATCTTGACTGATTTGCTGCACCCCCTCCCTACCCCAGATCGAAAGGGTTCATCCTGGAGGGTTTCCCCCAGAACCCTGAGGACGTGTCCTTCATGGTGGAGCGCCGGCTGTTTCCGGACGCAGCCGTGGTCATGACGGTGGACGTGAGAGACGTCGTGCGGCGCCTGCTGCCCCCCCGCCTAGCCAGCTGGAGAGAACGCCGTGACCGCAGGAGAGAACAGCTGAGACAAGTCAGGGATCTACGCCACAAAATACGGGTGAGAGGAGAGCAGGGCAGATGACTAGGGCTTCAGGACAGGGAGCCAAGTGGGGGAGAAGGTGGAGAAAGTAGAGGCTCAATGCTCAAGGCAGGTGTTAGAGGTCATGTTAACACACTCTCACTCCCTATCTTCCCCCTCCTCTCTATCCTTCTCCAAATCTCTCTCTCTCTCTCTCATCTATATACCTCCTCCTCCCCCACCCCCCTCAATCTCTCTTTCTGTTGATGCAGGAGGAGGCCATCACCCGGAGGAGGGCTGAGCTCATGGCAGAGCATGCCTCAAAGCAACCAGCTGCAAAGGTAGTCCTTCATTGCCACAAGCACAGATGCTGTGACTCTTTGAGGCTGATATGGGTCTGTGCTATATTAGTTTGGGAAGAGTTTATGATTAGACCCTGATAAGTAGGGACTCTGTCATCCACTGGTCCTTACAGTCTCTCTCTGTGTGCCAGGTGAAGGATGAGGAGGATGAGGAGGAGTTTGATGAGGAAGAGGAGGGGATGGAGGAGATCGAAGCCATGCTGATTGAGGAGTTTACTCTGGACGAGGAGGATGATGGGGAGGATGAGGAGACAGAAGCGGCTGCTGAGGAGAGGCTGGAGATGGAGATCGGGGAACGCTTTGAAACAGACGACGCCAACTTCACTAGGATGATGGTACAGAGACAAACATATTGTCCAGCTATGAACAGGCCTTAATATAGTTACAGGCATTATAATAATAATACATTTGTAACCCAAAGTGCCATTATAAATCCAATCACATTTTATTTGTCACATGCTTCGTAAACAACAGGTGAAATGGGCCCTTCCCAACAATGCAGAGAGAAATGTGAAAAATAATAACACAAAAAACAAGATACACAGGGTATCAGTACAGAGTATAAAATTGTTTGTTTGTTGTTCAGGAACTCCTGGATGAAAACCAGATCCCTAAGCTGACCATCAACGGTGGCCGTAAGTCCAGGATCGTGCGTTACCAGCTGCTTCAGAAGGTTCAGCCTCTGGTGACCAACAGGGAGGCCCACTTCCACAAGTGCCAGCCCATCAGCTATACCTTGGCCCGCAAGCTGCTCTGCTATTCCTTCAAGTATAACAGCTTCTTCGGCTGTTGGGACCCCGTCAAGGTCAGTATAAACCGGGATATACCCACACTCTCTCTATTCAAATCCCAATCCGCTTAATTCAGTGGATGCGGACTTCTTCATAGTGTGATAAGTGTTTTTATCTTCTACTGACTTTCTGTTTATCCCTGTATGTTGTAATGTGATTGATAGCAGATCCCATGTGTTCCTCTTTTAGTACACAGAGGGAGACCTGATCCAGCCAGTGCAGGGTCCCCTGAACACATCCTACCCCGTGCTCTTCCACCAGTTCATCTACTTCTTCGCCTCCAAGGAGACGAGGAACACCTTCATCCTCAACCCCATCAAGTACCTGAAGCAGCCCAAACCCAACCCCTCCCTTCCCATCAAACTGGTCATTATCGGACCCCCCAAGTCAGGCAAAACCACAGGTCAGAGTTCACAACACATAAAGGCATATTACACAAGTTCTCATCCAGTGTTGGAAAAAGTAACCAATTGTCATACTTGAGTAAAAGTTAAGATACCTTGATAGAAAATGACTAAAGTAAAAGTGAATGTCACCCAGTAAAATACTACTTGAGTCTAAAAGTATTTGATTTTAAATATACTTAAGTATCAAAAGTAAATGTAATTGCTAAAATAAAGTTATGTATCAACAGTAAAAGTATAAATCATTGAAAATTCCTTATATTAAACAAACCAGATGGCATAATGTTCTAGTTTTTCTAATTTACGGATAGCCAGGGGCATGCTCCAACACTCAGATATCATTTACAAATGAAGCATGTGTTTAGTGAGTCTGCCAGATCAGGGGCAGTAGGGATGACCAGGGATGTTCTCTTGATAATTGTGTGAATTAGGCAATTTTCCTGTCCTGCTAAGCATTCAAAATGTAATGAGTACTTTTTGGTGTAAGGGAAATGTGTAGAGTAAAAAGTACATAATTTTCTTTAGGAATGAAGTGAAGTAAAAAAAATAATAAAAAAATAGTGAAGTACAGTACAGATACCCCAAAAAATGACTTAAGTACTACTTTTAAGTATTTTTACTTATGTACTTTACACCACTGTTCTCATCACAAATTCATCTCTGTGGTAAGTGAATGTAATTCACTTTTGTAAGGATTGTTTGCAATATGTTTATTTGATTCTTAAACTCTTTCTCCTCTATGAATGCACTAAACTCACTTTATTGTAACTTGTCAAACAATGCATTAAGATTTGATTCTCTCTAACACAAACTTTGATTTAAGACCATCTCAGGACAGTTCTGCCAATCCAGCTGTACATTAGCTTCCCCAAACAGAGAACACACCCATATCTATATGTGTTGTGCAGTGGCGAGGATGTTTGCCCATGAGTACAGCCTGACTCGTCTGTCCATTGGGGACGTGATGCGGACTGTGCTGGCCAGCCAGGGTAGGACAGAGCTGGCCACCCAGATGATGAAGCACCTCTCCCAGGGCCACACCTTGCCAGATGAATTGGCCATCCAGTGTCTGGAGGTAGCCCTCATGAGCCTGGTCTGCAGCACCAGAGGGTAAGGCAGCTAACCTTGGCTGAAAAATATAGGCAGTGTTCAATTTCCCTCTTTCTCGTGTCTGGCCTCATTCTGAATGATGTCATAAAACGTTAAAAGTCAGTAATTCCCAGTGAGACAGTAATTTGATGATCCCATGCAGACCAATCAAAAGCTGGAAAAAGGTTGTATTGAACAGACCAAAAGCAACATTTCATTGTATGCCAACCAGAAGGTTGACTAGGCTATTCATTCTATTTCCATGACATATTCTATTGACTGTATTTCCTTCCCTATCTCAGGTACGTGTTGGATGGCTTCCCTATGACGCGTAAGCAGGCTGATTTGATGGAGGCTCGGAGCATTATCCCAGTGCTTGTGGTGGAGCTGCAGCTGGACACCGTGGAGGTGCTAAAGAGAGGCCTCAGGGACAAGATGAAACCCAACAGGTCAGAGGAGTGGCACTAGATGGCTCTACCAGAGAGAACAAAACTATTGTGTACTGTACATCCAGCTATATGCATCAAGCTCAAATGAATAGGAAAGTTCAGCACGTCCTGAAATTAATAAACTTAGACAGTGTCTATGCTTCCAATTCATTTAAGATTGAGGGCATGTAGCTGCATCTACACAACAGATTACCTGGGACATGGATTCATCTTGTTATCATTTTGGCTTAAACTGTCACTTAATTATCCCCCCTCCCCTGGCAGTCCCCACCTGATGCATGACAGCCCCCAGATCCTGAACATCCGTAACTCTAATTTCAAGCATGAGGTGGAGGCGGTGAGGCAGCACTACCAGCAGCATTACCAGAACTGGGTCTCTGTGGATGGACACAACTCCAAGTGGTGGGTCTGGAACAGAATCCTGGATGAGGCCCGCATGAGCATGAGACACATCCACACCTACCTGGAGAAAATACGCACCGGTAATATACAGTGCCTTGCGAAAGTATTCGGCCCCCTTGAACTTTGCGACCTTTTGCCACATTTCAGGCTTCAAACATAAAGATATAAAACTGTATTTTTTTGTGAAGAATCAACAACAAGTGGGACACAATCATGAAGTGGAACAACATTTATTGGATATTTCAAACTTTTTTAACAAATCAAAAAATGAAAAATTGGGCGTGCAAAATTATTCAGCCCCTTTACTATCATTGCAGCAAACTCTCTCCAGAAGTTCAGTGAGGATCTCTGAATGATCCAATGTTGACCTAAATGACTAATGATGATAAATACAATCCACCTGTGTGTAATCAAGTCTCCGTATAAATGCACCTGCACTGTGATAGTCTCAGAGGTCCGTTAAAAGCGCAGAGAGCATCATGAAGAACAAGGAACACACCAGGCAGGTCCGAGATACTGTTGTGAAGAAGTTTAAAGCCGGATTTGGATACAAAAAGATTTCCCAAGCTTTAAACATCCCAAGGAGCACTGTGCAAGCGATAATATTGAAATGGAAGGAGTATCAGACCACTGCAAATCTACCAAGACCTGGCCGTCCCTCTAAACTTTCAGCTCATACAAGGAGAAGACTGATCAGAGATGCAGCCAAGAGGCCCATGATCACTCTGGATGAACTGCAGAGATCTACAGCTGAGGTGGGAGACTCTGTCCATAGGACAACAATCAGTCGTATATTGCACAAATCTGGCCTTTATGGAAGAGTGGCAAGAAGAAAGCCATTTCTTAAAGATATCCATAAAAAGTGTTGTTTAAAGTTTGCCACAAGCCACCTGGGAGACACACCAAACATGTGGAAGAAGGTGCTCTGGTCAGATGAAACCAAAATTGAACTTTTTGGCAACAATGCAAAACATTATGTGTGGCGTAAAAGCAACACAGCTCATCACCCTGACCACACCTTCCCCACTGTCAAACATGGTGGTGGCAGCATCATGGTTTGGGCCTGCTTTTCTTCAGCAGGGACAGGGAAGATGGTTAAAATTGATGGGAAGATGGATGGAGCCAAATACAGGACCATTCTGGAAGAAAACCTGATGGAGTCTGCAAAAGACCTGAGACTGGGACGGAGATTTGTCTTCCAACAAGACAATGATCCAAAACATAAAGCAAAATCTACAATGGAATGGTTCAAAAATAAACATATCCAGGTGTTAGAATGGCCAAGTCAAAGTCCAGACCTGAATCCAATCGAGAATCTGTGGAAAGAACTGAAAACTGCTGTTCACAAATGCTCTCCATCCAACCTCAATGAGCTCGAGCTGTTTTGCAAGGAGGAATGGGAAAAAATTTCAGTCTCTCGATGTGCAAAACTGATAGAGACATACCCCAAGCGACTTACAGCTGTAATCGCAGCAAAAGGTGACGCTACAAAGTATTAACTTAAGGGGGCTGAATAATTTTGCACGCCCAATTTTTCAGTTTTTGATTTGTTCAAAAAGTTTGAAATATCCAATAAATGTCGTTCAACTTCATGATTGTGTCCCACTTGTTGTTGATTCTTCACAAAAAAATACAGTTTTATATCTTTATGTTTGAAGCCTGAAATGTGGCAAAAGGTCGCAAAGTTCAAGGGGGCCGAATACTTTCGCAAGGCACTGTATGCAGTCTAGAGAGACTATAGAAAATGCCTATTCACTTTGGTAATTATTTTATTTCTACACTGAACATAAATATAAACGCAACATGTAAAGTGTTGGTCCCATGTTTCATGAGCTGAAATAAAAGATCCCAGAAATGTTCCATAAATTATGCACAAAAAGCTTATTTCTTTCAAATTTTGTGCACATATTTGTTTACATCCCTGTTAGTGAGCATTTTGCCTTAGCCAAGGTAAAAATCTACCTGACAGATGTGGCATATCAAGAAGCTGATTAAACATCATGATCATTACACAGGTGCACCCTGTGCTGGGGACAATAAATGGCCACTCTAAAATGTGCAGTTTTGTCACACAACACAATGCCACAGAGTTTTGAGCGAGCATGAAATTGGCATGCTGACTGCAGGAATGTCCACCAGAGCTGTTGCCAGAGAATTGAAAGTTCATTTATCTACCATGAGCCGCCTTCAAACTTGTTTTAGACAATTTGGCAGTATGTCAACCGGCCACACAACCACAGACTATGTTTGAGCATTGTGTGGGTGAGCTGTTTGCTGATGTCAACGTTGTAAACAGAGTGGCCCATGGTGGCGGTAGGGTTATGGCATGGGCAGGCATAAGCTAAGGACAACAAACACAATTGCATTTTTATTTTTTTGAATTTTACCCCCGTTTTTCTCCCCAATTTCATGGTATCCAATTGTTAGTAGCTACTATCTTGTCTCATCGCTACAACTCCCATGCAGACTCGGGAGAGACGAGGGTTGGAAGTCATGCGTCCTCCGATACACAACCCAACCAAGCCGCTCTGCTTATTAACACAGCGCGCATCCAACCCGGAAGCCAGCCGTACCAATGTGTCGGAGGACACACCGTGCACCTGGCAACCTTGGTTAGCGTGCACTGCGCCGGGCCCGCCACAGGAGTAGCTGGTGCGCGATGAGACAAGGATATCCCTACCGGCCAGGCCCTCCCTAACCCGGACGACGCTAGGCCAATTGTGCGTCGCACGACAGACCTCCCGGTCGCAGCCGGTTACGACAGAGCATGGGCGCGAACCCAGAGTCTCTGGTGGCACAGCTGGCGCTGCAGTACAGCGCCCTTAACCACTGCACGACCCGGGAGGCCCTCACAATTGCATTTTATCAATGCCACTTTGAATGCACATAATTACTGTGATGAGATCCTGAGGCCCATTGTGAGGCCCTTGTCCTTTAAGGTATCTGTGACCAGCAGATGCATTTCTGTATTCCCAGTCATGTGAAATCCATAGATTAGGGCCGAATACATTTATTTCCTCATATGGACTGTAACTCAGTAAAATCTTTCATATTGTTAATTTTTTTGTTCAGAAAATATTAAAGTCTTATGAGATTGCTGCTTCTCCTATGTCTTTGACCCTGGCCCCTACAGGCCATGCAGCTAGCATCGACAGGCTGTGCATCACACCAAAGGAGCTAAAGTCTCGGCTGGGTGAGTTTAGCTATTACTGCCCTGTCAGCCTCGCCCTCCATCGACACCTGGTGGACTGTTCTCTCACTACATCTCTGGAGCTGGCAGCTGAGTTCAGGGGACACTATTACAAGATGTGCTCTCGGGAGTACCTGGAGGTGGGTCTCATACCTGGTGACAGTCATCAATGATTTGGTGACTTACCTGCATGTAATGTGTGTAAAGTGCTCTTTGAGATCTGTGGTTAAAAGGTATAATGTATATGATTACATCACAATAACTATTAACAGATTGTAAAATTATATTGATTTCTCTCTTTGCCTTGTACCCCTATCTACAAAAGCTCTTCCTTGAGACTCCAGAACAGTTTGTGATCCCGGGCTGCCCACACGCTCTCCCCCCTTCCCACATGTTGCCCAAGAAGCTGACGGCCGGCCAGGTGAAGGCCAGGTTCCCCAAGCAGGTGGAGATGAAGGGCTACTGCCCCGTCACCTACCTGGATGGGAGGCAGAGGTAGCCAAACACTGGCTTTACTCCTATCTATTCATTATAGTACCAGTCTTCTTCAATGCTGGCACAGGGGGGCATGGGTTCTCTGTAGGTCTCTGGATTTTTAAGAGGTCTCAAGTTTGGAATATGCCAGTAATTAGGTACAGTTGAAGTCGGAAGTTTCCATACACTTTAGCCAAATACATTTAAACTCAGTTTCTCACAATTCCTGACATTTAATCCTAGTAAAAATGTGTGTTTTTGGTCAGTTAGGATTACCCCTTTATTTTAAGAATGTGAAATGTCAGAATAATAGGAGAGATAATGATACATTTCAGCTTTTATTTCTTTCATCACATTCCCCATGGGTCAGAAGTGTACATACACTCAATTAGTATTTGGTAGCATTGACTTTATATTGTTTAACTTGGGTCAAACGTTTCAGATAGCCTTCCACAAGCTTCCCACAATAAGTTGGGTGAATTTTGGCCCATTCCTCCTGACAGAGTTGGTGTAAATGAGTCAGGTTTGTAGGCCTCCTTGCTAACACACGACTTTTCAGTTCTGCCCACACATTTTCTATGGGATTGAGATCAGGGCTTTGTGATGGCCACTCCAGTACCTTGACTTTGTTGTCCTTAAGCCATTTTGCCACAACTTTGAAAGTATGCTTGGGGTCATTGTCCATTTGGAAGACCAATTTGCGACCAAGCTTTAACTTCCTGACTGATGTCTTGAGATGTTGCTTCAATATATCCACATAATTTTCCTGGCTCATGATGCCATCTATTTTGTGAGGTACACCAGTCCCTCCTGCAGCAAAGCATCCCCACAACTTGATTCTGCCACCCCTATGCTTCACGGTTGGGATGGTGTTCTTCCGCTTGCAAGCCTCCCCCTTTTCCTCCAAACATAACGATGGTCATTATGGTCAAACAGTTCTATTTTTATTTCGTCAGACCAGAGGACATTTCTACAAAAAGTACGATCTTTGTCCCCATGTGCAGTTGCAAACCGTAGTCTGGCTTTTTTGTGGGGGTTTTGGAGCAGTGGCTTCTTCCTTGCTGAGCGGTCTTTCAGGTTATGTCGATATAGGACTCTTTTTACTGTGGATATAGATAATTTTGTACCCATTTCCTCCAGCATCTTCACAAGGTCCTTTGCTGCTGTTCTGGGATTGATTTGCACTTTTCGCACCAAAGTATGTTAATCTCTAGGAGACAGAACGCGTCTCCTTCCTGAGTGGTAGGATGGCTCCGTGGTCCCATGGTGTTTATACTTGCGTACTATTGTTTGTACAGATGAACGTAGTACCTTCAGGCATTTGTAAATTGCTCCCAAGGAGGAACCAGACTTATGGAGATCTACAATTTTTTCTGAGGTCTTGGCTGATTTCTTTTGATTTTCCCATGATGTCAAAGAAAGAGGCACTCTATTTGAAGGTAGACCTTGAAATACATCCACAGGTACACCTCCAATTGACTCAAATTATGTCAATTACCCTATCAGAAGCTTCTAAAGCCATGACATAATTTTCTGGAATTTTCCAAGCAGTTTAAAAGGCACAGTTAACTTAGTGTATGTCAACATTAGAAGGCTCCTACCTAAGTTTGTTTTATTCATTACTTTAGCACACTCCGCCAACCCAGATGTCCTAGCCGTGTCTGAATCCTGGCTTAGGAAGGCCACCTACAATCCTGAAATTTCCATCCCTAATGTAATGAGTGCGTGTAGGTGGCAGGGAAGTCAGGCGCAGGAAAACGAACTTGGTATAAACGGAGTTGTGTAATAAGCGCTCATAAACTCCAAAAACCATAATATACAAAAAATAATAAAAGTGGGTACAAAACCCGTCGCACACCAACACATGACTAGCACAACACATACAATAAACAATCTCCGACAAGGACATGAGGGGAAACAGAGGGTTAAATGCACAACATGTAATTAATGGGATTGGAAACGGGTGTGAAAGAAGACAAGACAAAACCAATGGAAAATAAAAAATGGATCAATGACGGCTAGAAGGTCAGTGACGTCAACTGCCGAACACCGCCCGAACAAGGAGAGGGACCGACTTCGGCGGAAGTCGTGACACCTAACTAAAACATTTTCTGACAAGATAGAACAGCAAAGGGGGAGGAGTTAGCCTGAAGTGTTCTGTCATACTATCCAGGTCTGTGCCCAAGCAATTCGAGCTTCTTGTTTTAAAAATCAACTTTTCCAGAAAGTCTCACCGTTGCCGCTTGTTATAGACCCCAGCTGTGCTCTGGACACCATATGTGAATTGATCGCCCCATCTATCTTCAGAGTTCGTACTGTTAGGTGACCTAAACTGGGACTTGCTTAACATCCCGGCCGTCCTACAATCTAAACTAGATGCCCTCAATCTCACACAAATTATCAAGGAACCTACCAGATGCAACCCAAAATCTTTAACCATGTGCACCTTCTTTAGATATCATCCTGACCAACTTGCCCTCTAAATACACCTCTGCTGTCTTCAACCAGGATCTCAGCGATCACTGCCTCATTGCCTGCGTGCATAATGGGTCCGCGGTCAAATGACTATCCCTCATCACTGTCAAACGCTCCCTAAAACATTTCAGCGAGCAGGCCTTTCTAACCGACCTGGACCAAGTATCATGGAAGGATATTGACCTCATCCCGTCAGTAGAGAATGCCTGGTTGCTCTTTAAAAGTGCTTTCCTCTCCATCTTAAATAAGCATGCCCCATTCAAAAAATGTAGAACTAAGAACAGAGCCCTTTGTTCACCCCAGACTTGACTGGCCTTGACCAGCACAAAAAACATCCTGTGGTGTACTGCATTAGCATCGAATAGCCCCCGCGATATGCAATTTTTCAGGGAAGTGAGGAACCAATATACTCAGTCAGTTTTCAAACAGAAATTTGCTTCCTGTAGCACTAATTCCAAAAAGTTTTGGGACAATGTAAAGTCCATGAAGAATAAGAGCACCTCCTCCCAGCTGCCCACTGCACTGAGGATAGGAAACACTGTCACAATAAGCATTTTTCCACAGCTGGCCATGCTTTCCACCTGGCTACCCCTACCCCGGCCAACACCTCAGCACCCCTTGCAGCAACTTGCCCAAACTCCCCCCGCTTCTCCTTCACCCAAATCCAAACAGCTGATGTTCTGAAAGAGTTGCAAAATATGGATCCCTACAAATCAGCTGGGCTAGACAATCTGGACCCTCTCTTTCTAAAAGTATCCGCATAAAATGTTGTAACCCCTATTACTAGCCTATTCAACCTCTCTTTCATATCGTCTGAGAACCCCAAAGATTGGAAAGCTGCCGCGGTCATCCCTCTCTTCAAAGGGGGAGACAGACCCAAACTGTTATAGAACTATATCCATCCTGCCCTGTCTTTTTTTTGGTTCACCAACTACTTCTCAAATAGAGTTCGGTGTGTCAAATCGGAGGGTCTGTTGTCCGGACCTCTGACAGTCTCTATGGGGGTGCCACAGGGCTCAATTCTCGGGCCAACTCTTTTCTCTGTAAATATCAATGATGTTGCTCTTGATGCTGGTGATTCTCTTCTCTGCACCTGAGTCCAACCTTACAACGTCACAGATTGATGCTCTCATCCTACCTCCCAGACAGGCTGCTTGCTATAGACTCTCAGTTGATTCCGTTTCATATTTAGTGCCTTTGAGATGTATTGCTTTTAGTTTGAAACTCTCCTCAGGTATGAGGCCCTGGTTCGTGGAAGCGTGGAGTACTCTGTGGAATATCGGGAACAAATCTACATTTTCGAGAACGAACAGAAACAGGACAGGTTTCTGAGGTCAGTAATAGACTGATGCAATGAACCTGGTGTGATCTCAAATTATCAATTTGAATATTGTTAGGTAACCCAAACCAGTTCTCTTCCAACTTCTTGCTCCTCCTCTCAGGTTACCTGAGACCTATTGGAACCAGAAGCTGCCCGACAAGCTGCCTCCTATGAGTGAGCCTGTGCAGCTCACCTCCCTGCCCATGCTAGGCTACATGGAACAGGTGAGACTGAGGCTCAAACACACCGGGAGGCACTCTGGATGTAAATACTGGAGGGACTTAATCTGAATAAAAATAGCTGAAGTGTACTTACACTACAGTGCATGTGACATACTGTATGTTGACCAGAGGTTGTGTTCCATATCAGGGCATGGCAAGATCTATCATTAAAGCTCTGACTGCCGTCGGTTGTCTCAAACCAAAGTTCCCCTACCTCAGTCCGAAGAGATCGGCACTCCATTATCTGGCATTTTATTTGAAAGGTATGCAAAAAGAAAGGAGCCTTAAGGCTCTTCACACACCCAAGTTTGTCATCATAATGTCACACGGTCCCTGGCCATGCTATATTTGCAGTGCATTGGTCTCGGATTATAATTTGACTCTGCATTATCTTGCTTGTCCATTCTTTCCTCCTGTGCTCCCTCCCTATTCCCTCCATCCCTCTCTCCTTTCCTCAGCCTTCAACCCCAGGAACTCGGACTACATCCGCCAGAAGTACAAGAAGAAGCTGGCGTCATTTGAGGAGAATTGTGAGCTTATCTCCTACCTGGGCTCCACTATGACCAAAAAGTACAGAGCTCCTCAGGAGCAGCCCATAGACTTTGAATTTAAGCTGCACAGGTTTTTGGCTTTTGGAGAGTCCACAGAGGCTGCTGCTGGGGTGCTATAGTACCTCATGACTTGTGAAATATTGTTCACTGAAATGTTGAGCTCTAAGTATTTCACAGGGTGCATTGCACTCTTGATATATCAAAGGATGACATTAGAATTGCAGTCCTTTTAAACTGATAAACATTTATTAGTCTTATTCTAAAATTGTTACATTTTCTTTTCCAATCTACACACAATACCTCATAATGACAAAGTGAAAACAGGTTTAGACATTTTTGCAAATATACAAAACACAGAAATCCCTTATTTATATTAATATTTAAACCCTTTGCTATGAGATTTGAAATTGAGCTCAGGTGCATCCCATTTCCATTGATCATCCTTGATGTTTCGACAACTTGATTGGAGTACACCTGCGGTAAATTCAATTGATTTAACGTCATTTGGAAAAGCACACACACAGGTCTATGTAAAGGTCCCACAGTTGACAGTGCATGTCAGAGCAAAAACCAAGCCATGAGGTTAAAGGAATTGTCCATAGAGCTCTGAGACAGGATTGTGTCGAGGCACAGATCTGGGGAAGGGTGGCAAAAAAAAAAAAGTCTGCTGCATTGAAGGTCCCCAAGTGGCCTCCATCATTCTTAAAAAAAAAATGGAAGAAGTTTGGAACCGCCACTGTTCCTAGGGCTGAATAATCTGGGGAGAAGGTCAGGGAGGTGACCAAGAACCTGATTGACAGCATTTGAGTTCCTCTGGAGATTGTCCTTCTGGAAGGTTCTCCCATCTCTGCAGCACTCCACCAAGCAGGCCTTTATGGTCGAGTGGCCAGAAAGCCACGCCTCAGTAAAAAGGCACATGACAGCCCTTGAGGGGATCTGCAGAGGGGAATGCCACGCCTGTATTTGGAATTTCTCCCAATCTTTTAGTGTCTGACCCCAAAAAACTCAAGGCTGTAATCGCTGACAAAGGTGCATCAAACAGTCTGAATACTTTATGTAAATGTGTTCAATGCCAGAATTTTATCCAAGAAGGTCTGAGTGGCACTTGGAGGTGCTAATGAAGATGCTTTGCTTAAAGACTACCACAATTACATTAAACACATAGCATACACAGTCAAATTGTAAAGAAAGAAAATAGTTGGGGTATAAGAATACGTTTTATTCAATGGGGCTAGGCAACGCAGAGATGACAATACTTTATTTCACCCATACAACAATGTAGCCTGTTATTAAAGTAAAATACTTTTACAATATCGTAAACAAGTTTTACACCTTCCAAATTACATTTGATTTATTAATATGGTGTAAGAGGGCACTTTTTCTATGACGACAAGGTGAAGGTGCTCTACTCAAATGGCACAACAATCGTTTAGATTTATCAAAGCACAGCATATAACAACCATATTGTATAATTGAGGGATGTCTCCTTTCATATCTGGAAAATGGGGAAGAAGTAGAAACTGATGCTGCTGCAGCATTGCGCATCTTCAGTGGTAATCCAGTTGACATGGGTGTCTTGAGAGGTCAGCTGGTGAACCTACAGTAGTACATAAGTAAATGAAAAGCCCACCTGATGTTAGAATGGCACCTATACCGCCAGGGCTTTAAATATTGATTGGTTGTGATTAATTCATGTGTTTTAGTGTGATAAAGATTTAAATCTGTTGGGCTTGAACAACCAATAGTCAATACAGGTTGTGCTATCCCATTGAGGCCTTTGTCCTATGCTGCAATGTCCATATAAATTGTCCTTCCTCTTATGAATAAAGTTAAACAAATCATTGTTTTATCATATATGATGACCACAAGTTTTGGCAATAATGTCCTCTGGGCTATATGGACATAATATTGTACTATTTGCATCTCCCATGGTCATGGCTAGAAGGGATCCAGTTGTCAAATGAACGTCATATTTGACATTTCGTAGCAGATTACGATCGTTCAGGCAGCAGGTTAGGAAAAGAGTTAGCTAAAATGTACTTTTGACAAATTGGCTCCCTTTCAGCCAGGGCCCCTTTTTCATAGGCCTAGATTACATGGTTGCATTCAAGACAAGATCGGTTTTATTGATCAGTAGAGTAGGCCTAGGCTACCATCGTATGAAAAATGATTGAAAATGTCACCAGTCAAAGTGTAGCAGAAACGTATCTGATATAGCCTATATACCTATACCACTACGTGCTTATTAAATAGCCTAAATTATTAATATCCAATCTACTCATAACATTAGGAATTGTAGGCTTACATTTGTCTGCAAATATACGATGACAGAGGCATGCAATCCTGTTAGAATGGTGCATTTTTATGGTGAAAAACAGCTTCCCAAAAACTTTACTCACACGACACATGTTAATTGCTAGACTACAAGCTATCTAGCTAGCTAATTTTGGCCAATTTAGAGTTGTTGTTCACACTTGGTTAGCATAACAGCCAAACTAAACTCGAAATCGATCAGACTCGACTTACCAGTGATTAAATGATTGTAGCAGACCCGTTACTGACAACTGTCTGGGTTCAGGTCTTGACAGGCAAAAAGGTTTCTTCTCTTATCTGACAGTTCTTGAGTCTTACCTTGGTGTCACCAATGGTGTTTCATGATTGCGAGATATCTGTAAACATGTTTTTTCCCTGTTGTCTTCCCTGTCTTGTTAGAGAAGCCAAGTACTCCATTTGATGTTATCATGCAGTTTGGGGTAGCCACTCAGTTATTGTTGTCTGAAGAAGTAATGCGGTGGTTTCCAACGTGGCCGCCAGGACGCTTTTTATGTTAACTGCAAGCCCTCTATAGACCAATAAGACAGAGTTCCAAACCTCTCTGCCAATAACAGCGTTTTCAGTTTCTCCTCCCCACTCAGACCACTCCAGTCCCAGCAAAATTATTGCATGAGAAATTGCTCTTTGCTAAAAAATATTTTTTCTTTTCAAACATTTTAATTGAAAACAATCACAGTAAGGTACTTCATTGTTTCCCAGAAATTATTTGATATTGAGATTTAAAAATAAACGTCTGCATTTGACCTTTAAACCATGGAGATCCTATTAAATTAATATAGCTGCAAATTAAGTGGACACTTCTGATGACGTATCATGCCGTCATCCGTCTGTCTGACGAGTTGACACTTGCAGGGCGAGGGAAGAATTAATACATTTTTAATGGACGGCTCTTGCCCGGAAATGTGTCACTCGTTCATCCCACGGTTGTGTTTTCAGTCATCATGGAACTGTTGTGTGTGCCTTACATGCGCTACAGTCAATTATGATTGCATTTCAAATCAAATTGTATTTGTCACATACACATGGTTAGCAGATGTTAATGTGAGTGTAGCGAAATGCTTGTGCTTCTAGTTCCGACCAGGCAGTAATATCTAACAAGTAATCTAACCTAACAATTTCACAACTACTACCACACACAAGTGTAAAGGAATGTATATATATGAATGAGTGATGGCCGAACGGCATAGGCAAGATGCAGTAGATGGTATAGACTACGGTATATATATATATGAGATGAGTAATGTAGGTTATGTAAACATATAAAGTGGCTAGTGATACATTTATTACATCAAGATGCAATAGATGGTATAGAGTACAGTATATACATATGAGATGAGTAATGTAGGGTATGTAAACATATAAAGTGGCATTGCTTAAAGTGACTAGTGATACATTTATTACATCAATTTTCCCATTGTTAAAGTGGCTAGAGTTGAGTCAGTATGTTGGCAGCAGCCACTCAATGTTAGTGATGGCTGTTTAACAGTCTGATGGCCTTGAGATAGAAGCTGTTTTTCAGTCTCTCGGTCCCCGCTTTGATGCCCCTGTACTGACCTCGCCTTCTGGATAAAAGCAGGGTGAACAGGCAGTGGCTTGGGTGGTTGTTGTCCTTGATTATCTTTTTGGCCTTCCTGTGACATCAGGTGGTGTAGGTGTCCTGGAGGGCAGGTAGTTTGCCCCCGGTGATGCGTTGTGCAGACCTCACTACCCTCTGGTGAGCCTTACAGTTGTGGGCGGAGTAGTTGCCATACCAGGCGGTGATACAGCCTGGCAGGATGCTCTCGATGGTGCATCTGTAAAAGTTTGAGAGTTTTTGAGGTTGAAGAGGCATTGCTGCGCCTTCTTCACCACGCTGTCTGTGTGGGTGGACCATTTCAGTTTGTCCATGATGGGTACCCCGTGGAAAATTCCACCCTCTCCCCTACTGTCCCGTCGATGTGGATATGAGGCTGCTCCCTCTGCTGTTTCCTGAAGTCCACGATCATCTCCTTTGTTTCGTTGACATTGAGTGTGAGGTTATGTTCCTAACACCACACCCCGAGGGCCCTCACCTCCTTCCTGTAGGCCATCTCGTCGGGGGGGGGGCATGAAGTCCAGGAGCCAGTTGCACAGGGTGGGGTCGAGACCTAGGGTCTCGAGCTTAATGAAGAGTTTGGAGGGTACTATGGTGTTAAATGCTGAACTGTAGTCGATGAAAAGCATTCTTACATAGGTATTCCTCTTGTCCAGATGGGTTAGGGCAGTGTGCAGTGTGATTGCGATTGCATCATCTGTGGACCTATTGGGGCGGTAAGCAAATTGGAGTGGGTCTAGGGTGTCATGTAGGGTGGAGGTGATATGGTCCTTGACTAGTCTCTCGAAGCACTTCATGATGACGGAAGTGAGTGCTACGTGGCGGTAGTCATTTAGCTCAGTTACCTTGGCTTTCTTGGGAACAGGAACAATGATTGGCCCTCTTGAAGCATGTGGGAACAGCCTACTCAGATAAGGATTCATTTAATATGTCCGTAAACACACCAGCCAGCTGGTCTGCGCATGCTTTGAGGATGCGGCTGGGAATGCCGTCTAGGCCTGCAGCCTTGCGAGGGATAACACGTTTAAATGTTTTACTCATGTTGGCTGCAGTGAAGGAGAGCCCGCAGGTTTCGGTAGCGGGCCGTGTCAGTGGCACTGTCTTGTCTTCAAAGCGAGCAAAGAAGTTGTTTAGTTTGTTTGGGAGCAAGACCTCGTGGTCCGCGATGGGGCTGGTTTTTCTTTTGTAGTCCGTGATTGACTGTAGACCCTGCTACATATCTCTCGTGTCTGAGCCGTTGAATTGCGACTACTTTGTCTCTATACTGACGCTTAGCTTGTTTGATTACCTTGCGGAGGGAAAAGCTACACTGTTTGTATTCGGTCATGTTTCCAGTCATGTTTCATATCTTGGTTAGAAGACAACGTATCCTCAGACATTGAATGTTAGCCATCCTACTATTTCAGGTAAATCGAAAATTACAATGTATAAGTGTGATGTCAGGGAAAGTGTGATGTTCGCAAGTTAACGTTTCCAAAAGCTAACCAAATAAAAACACAATTATTTTTATAATACGTGTTTGAGCTGTCATGTGCATTAGCACTGTAGCACAATTTCAAACTTATTTACATTCGTTTTTACTTACACTTGTATGTTGACTTCTCCATATTAATTTTGGCTTTACATTTTGGCTTACTTTTCTTAGCGGATGCACAATTATCGCGAATTGAATTATGGGGCATTTCAGGCCCCAAAGTGAACATAATTGTCCACTCGCAAAACCCTTAAAAACGATGTCTGAGGGGCTTCCATTGCAAACTTCCCCTGCTTGGCTAATCATTTGGACTGACGACAAATATGGCCGCAGGGATTCCCCCAAGGGCATAGGACTGAGGGTTTAGGGCCTAGGGCTGTCTACATTGAGTTTGAAATGCAGCCTATGTCATAAACCCTCAAAGTTCCAGAATGGAATAAATGGCAGCCATGTTGGACGTATTGGACAGGGATAAATCCAAACCAGTCGGATTGGAATGAATGGCAGTAGAGCCGGGGGGGAAACCAATTGGAATGAATGGCAGTAGAGCCGGGGGAAAAAGGCATGTCATATTAGAAATTGTGTAATAGAATTATTGTCAACCTAAAATATTGTAATAGAATTATAAAACAGTTTATGGTTTTTATTTTCCACCATAATTTGCAAATAAATTAATTTAAAAATCCTACAAAGTGATTTTCTTTTTCTCATTTTGTCTGTCATAGTTGAAGTTTTTTTTACCTTTATTTAACCAAGCAAGTCAGTTAAGAACACATTCTTATTTTCAATGATGGCCTGGGAACAGTGGGTTAACTGCCTGTTCAGGGGCAGAACGACAGAATTGTACCTTGTCAGCTCGGGTGTTTGAACTCAGAACCTTCCGGTTACTAGTCCAACGCTCTAACCACTAGGCTACCCTGCCGCCCCAGTGTATCTATGATGAAAATTACAGGCCTCTCTCATCTTTAAGTGGGAGAACTTGCACAATTGGTGGCTTACTAAATACTTTTTTGCCCCACTGTATTCTAATTCTACGTAATTTATTAATTTTTATGAGAACCTGTAGTCTGGGTACCTGTCTGTTTACCTAGCATTCCACTCATTGCCACTCACTCCTTGTCGTACTAAATAAACTGTCCTTTCTGCCATCTTCAAATATGAACATTCAATCACAGTTTCTAAACCATACTGTACTGTCTTTGATTCTATCATTAATGAGCTCGGGGAGAATAGAGGATTTAATCATGATTCGATAACCCTCACAGCTATCATCCAATCACAACAATTATGCAAATATTGGAACTCGATCACTTTTTTCTTCCACAGATCATGCACCTGTTTTTTGTTTGGTGATATCGGGATAGTGGACAGTCTCACAAAAGCAATGTTGTGTATAAACCCTGGATGACTGGCAGGGGGCACTGTATTGAAGCCTCCATGCAGCCACCTTGGCACTCAATTGTAAAAAATATTTTGGACTCTATAGAAATGCATTTATTAATGTTTACATTAGTTTGACACATTTATTCAATTTGTCACCTTAATGCATACTTTTAAATTACATTCAGCTAAACATTTAAAATTTAGACAGCAGTAATGTTACTGTCCCCACTACAACAAAAAAATATATACTGTCACGAACCGGCTCAAAGCCCATAACAAAAGGGAGACAACGTGGAGATAAGAAGTAACAAAATATATATTTATTAAATAAGTAACTAAGTACAATATACAATGGTGTGTGTAATCAGTAGTGTAATTGAGTGTTTTGCATGCATGAATGTGATAATGCAGGGTGTTGAAAGGTGCCAAAGCAAACAACCAAAAACCACCAAGAGACACAACAAAATCTGTAAAGGTGTCTGCATGGAGAGAGTCTCCTCCATGAATGTGGAAGAGGTCTATTTATCCTGGGACACACCGGGCCCAGGTGTTTCCCATGTAGCTGACGACCCTCCCAACTGCGCCCACCGGCATCCTAATAAGGAAACAGGAACAAAGAGAGAATACGGCAGAGTGGGAGGGTCGTCACAATACTTACTGTAAATACGTCATTTTGTCCTTAACATTCAATTGAATTACTGTTCAATTCCATTCATTCCTATGGAGGACTGCTCCTGCTAGGAAGTGCCAATATGGGTGACCGGTGGCCTCTCAACGGCCAATCATTAGTATCAGCAATCCAGGGTCGAAGCAAGTCGAAAGTTTACATACACTTAGGTTGGAGTCATTAAAACTCGTTTTTCAACCACTCCACAAATTTCTTGTTAACAAACTAAAGTTTTGGCAAGTCGGTGAGGACATCTACTTTGTGCATGACACAAGTAATTTTTACAACAATTCTTTACAGACAGATTATTTCCGTTATAATTCACTGTATCACAATTCCAGTGGGTCAGAAGTTTACATACGCTAAGTTGTGCCTTTAAACAGCTTGGAAAATTCCAGAAAATTATGTCATGGCTTTAGAAGCTTCTGATAGGCTAATTGACATCATTTGAGTCAATCGAAGGTGTACCTGTGAATGTATTTCAAGGCCTACCTTCAAACTCAGTGCCTCTTTGCTTGAAATCATGGGGAAATCAGCCAAGTTCTCAGAAAAAAATTGTAGACCTCCACAAGTCTTGTTCATCCTTGGGAGCAATTTCCAAATGCCTGAAGGTACCATGATCATCTGTACAAACAATAGTATGCAAGTATAAACACCATGGGACCACGCAGCCATCAAACCGCTCAGGAAGGAAATGCGTTCTGTCTCCAAGAGATGAACGTACTTTGGTGCGAAAAGTGCAAATCATTCCCAGAACAACACCAAAGGACCTTGTGAAGATGCTGGAGGAAACCGGTACAAAAGTATCTATATCCACAGTAAAACGATTCCTATATCGACACAACTTGAAAGGCCGCTCAGCAAGGAAGAAGCCACTGCTCCAAAACCGCCATAAAAAAGCCAGACTACGGTTTGCAACTGCACATGGGGACAAAGATCGTACTTTTTGTAGAAATGTCCTCTGGTCTGACGAAACAAAAATAGAACTGTTTGGCCATAATGACCATCGTTATGTTTGGAGGAAGAAGGGGGAGGCTTGCAAGCTGAAGAACACCATCCCAACCTTGAAGCACGGGGGTGGCAGCACCATTTAAAGGCAATGCTACCAAATACTAATTGAGTGTATGTAAACTTCTGAGCCACTGGGAATGTGATGAAAGAAATAAAATATCAAATGAATTATTCTCTCTACTATTATTCTGACATTTCACATTCTTACAATAAAGTGGTGGACATGCCTAACTGACCCAAGAGAGGGAATGTTTTACTAGGATTAAATGTCAGTAATTGTGAAACTGAGTTAATGTATTTGGCTAAGGTTTATGTAAACTTCAGACTTCAACTGCACGTCATTTGTCAAAAGTTGCTCGCACACAAAGTTCTCAAACTATACTGAACAAAAATAACGCAACATGTAAAATGTTGGTCCCATGTTTCATGAGCTGAAATAAAAAAATCCCTGAAATATTCCATATGCACAAAAAGCTTATTTCTCTCAAATGTTGTGCACAAATTTGTTTACAGCCCTAGTTGGTGAACATTTCTTCTTTGCCAAGATAATCCATCCCCCTGACAGGTGTGGCATATCAAGAAGCTGATTAAAACAGCATTGTCATTACACAGACGCACCTTGTGCTGGGGACAATAAATGGCCACCCTAAAATGTGCAGTTTTGGCACATAAAACAATGTCAAGATGTTTCTAGTTGAGGGAGTGTGCAATTGGCATGCTGACTGCAGGGATGTCCACCAGAGCTGTTACCAGAGTATTGAATCTTCATTTCTCTACCATAAGCCACATACAATGTAGTTTTAGAGAATTTGGTAGTAGGTCCAACTGGCCTCACAACCACAGACCATGTGTAACCACGCCAGCCCAGGAAGTCCACATCCGGCTCCTTCATCTGGGGGATCGTCTGAGACCAGCCAGCCGGACAGCTAATGAATCTGAGGAGTATTTCTCTGTAATAAAGCCCTTTTGTGGATAAAAACTAAGTCTGATTGGCTAGGCCTGGCTTCCCAGTGGGTGGGTGGGTGGGACTATGCCCTCCCAGGCATCGTCCCAAAATTACATTTATTTACAGTATGTATTTACAGTAACATTACCAAAAACGAAACGTCTGTTTCAGTCCCTGTGTTGACATAAAACATGATTTGGTCTGCTCAGTCAGTTAGTGCTCATGCTGGATAGCCTTAGCTAGCCTGCTAACCAGGTTGGTTTGCCAGAATGTCGACACTTAACTTTGAAGCTGAAAGTTACCTCGGCAATGCTCTTAGCAATTTGAAAATTAGCTGCCCAGTCATGTGAAACCCATCGATTAGGACCTAAATAATTTTTTTCAATTGACTGATTTCCTTATATGAACTGTAACTCAAAGACGTTAATTGTTGCATGTTGCGTTTATATGTGTTCAGTATAAATACATACTGCAATTCCAACCACAAAACGTCTTAGCTTTGATTTTGTTTTTGACGTTGTTAAAATTCTAATTCTATTTTCGAGACTCCACGTGTTGTCATGGAATTATGCTATGTTTAACAACCAATCAGCAACTCCGTCACAAGGCCAGTACAAGAAGTGAAGTGGAATGCTATGCCGCGTTAAAAACAACTGGGAAATCTCTGATATCTGACTTCAGTGCGTTCAAGACAACTGGGAACTCGGAAGAAAAAAAAGACTGGGAATAATCTTTTTGAACGGTCATCCAACTTGGAATTCCAAGTCTGAAACTCGGGCATATTTCTAAACCGCTGACTTTCCAACCTGAAGATCACAGACGTCATGATTTGACCTCGTTTTTCTCGAGATCCCAGTTGTCTGGAAAGCACCATTGGCAAAACAGACTACCAGTTACTAAACCGGTCCCCATGCTAGAGAAGATGCGGTACTGTCAACAAAATGCGACGAAAACGTCATTTTAGCTCGTGACTGCAATGTTACCATGGATACGTATTGTTTACAAACACCTCTGGGCTGTCAAATTATATTGTAGCCCAATGGAAATAGCCAATCATGACTTCTGAAGTGTACCTGGAAATCGTGGGTTTGATGAAAGAACACCATTTTCAAATTGCTAAGAGCATTGCCGAGGTAACTTTCAGCTTCAAAGTACAGTTTAAGTAGACATTCTGGCAAACCAACCTGGTTAGCTAGCTAGCTAAGGCTATCCGGCATGATCACTAACTGACTGAGCAGACCAAATCATATTTTATGTCAACACAGGGACTGAAACAGAAGTTTCCCACCTCGTTTTTGGATCCAACAATTCGTCCATTACTCGAATGTGACTGGCATGTGTATCTAACCAATAAGAAAAGAGTGGGTATACTTTGAGTATTTGAATAATAGACTCAAATGGAGAATAATGCTTAGCTAAGTCGTGTGATGTATGGCTTGAGCTGTGGGTGTGCATTAGTCAACATTTGTATTATGAGTTGTTGAGTTAAACTGCATCCTTTAACATTTTCTAAACCAAGGAGCTGAAAGGGGAGGTGTGGCAGTTCTCCAGCAACCTAATGTGTTTCGTGAATGGTTGTCTCCTTGGCAACGAGAAGGACCTGACCAGCTGGGCTGAGAAGCAGTGGGAGTTTACACTTATCCGTCCACATGCACTATACCTGGCCCTCGCTGACGACTACTACTCTAAACACCTCCACAGCACTGGGGCAAGTCTAGTCTACACACTGTACTTGCATAGGATTAGGATAGAGTGACACAATAGACCATGAAACACACAAAGACAGACAGTGCAGTTACTACAGCAAGCCCCATGGCCCTAAAGTACTTTATAACAGTGACATCATACCTACAACATGACATCCTCTCTCGCTTCCACCACAGCACATGTTTGTTTACATGGACATTTCGATCCGAGGGGACTCGGTTGGGAGATTACTGTTTGAGGTGAGGCTGTCATTTGTAACCATTGATCTGACTGGACCTGAATGGGTAAAGAAGTTGGTCCAGAGTTGTATTGACAGCGTAGGTCTTCTGTCTCCCCAGCTGTTTACAGAGCTGTGTCCGAAGACGTGTAAAAACTTCCAGGCTCTGTGTACAGGGGAGGCGGGCCTGTCACAGAGTGACTTAATCCTGTCCTACAAGGGTTCTGTGTTCCATCGTGTGGTGCCCAATGGCTGGATACAGGGGGGAGGTACGGTCTACCAGGTCCTCTGAAAGTCACCCCTATAGGCCTACATTGATAAGAAAGGGCATACAGGACTGTATTTGACTTGCCATTGATTCCATACTGTATCTGTTTGCTGTCATATTGGTACATTTTAATTGAGTCATCATACGTCAATATTAACTTTGTCAGTACACACACACACACCACTTGATGATGTCATATTTCCCTATTGCAGATATATCTGCACCAGGCAAAGGCAACGGAGGGGAGTCAATCTACGGGCCAACTTTTGAAGGTACAGACGCAGGCCTAACATCAAGTTACTACTCTACAGTGTTAATACACATGCCTAGGGAAATGTATTCGGGTAAGTAAGTATAGGGAGATGTATCAAATCAAATTTTATTTGTCACATACACATGGTTAGCAGATGTTAATGCGAGTGTAGCGAAATACTTGTGCTTCTAGTTCCGACAATGCAGTAATAACCAACAAGTAATCTAACTAACAATTCCTAAACTACTGTCTTATACACAGTGTAAGGGGATAAAGAATATGTACATAAGGATATATGAATGAGTGATGGTACAGAGCAGCATAGGCAAGATACAGTAGATGGTATCGAGTACAGTATATACATATGAGATGAGCATGTAAACAAAGTGGCATAGTTAAAGTGGCTAGTGATACATGTATTACATAAGGATTCAGTCGATGATAGAGTACAGTATATACGTATGCATATGAGATGAATAATGTAGGGTAAGTAACATTATATAAGGTAGCATTGTTTAAAGTGGCTAGTGATATATTTACATCATTTCCCATCAATTCCCATTATTAAAGTGGCTGGAGTTGAGTCAGTGTCATTGTGTTGGCAGCAGCCACTCAATGTTAGTGGTGGCTGTTTAACAGTCTGATGGCCTTGAGATAGAAGCTGTTTTTCAGTCTCTCGGTCCCAGCTTTGATGCACCTGTACTGACCTCGCCTTCTGGATGATAGCGGGGTGAACAGGCAGTGGCTCGGGTGGTTGTTGTCCTTGATGATCTTTATGGCCTTCCTGTAACATCGGGTGGTGTAGGTGTCCTGGAGGGCAGGTAGTTTGCCCCCGGTGATGCGTTGTGCAGACCTCACTACCCTCTGGAGAGCCTTACGGTTGAGGGCGGAGCAGTTGCCGTACCAGGCGGTGATACAGCCCGCCAGGATGCTCTCGATTGTGCATCTGTAGAAGTTTGTGAGTGCTTTTGGTGACAAGCCGAATTTCTTCAGCCTCCTGAGGTTGAAGAGGCGCTGCTGCGCCTTCTTCACGATGCTGTCTGTGTGAGTGGACCAATTCAGTTTGTCTGTGATGTGTATGCCGAGGAACTTAAAACTTGCTACTCTCTCCACTACTGTTCCATCGATGTGGATAGGGGGTGTTCCCTCTGCTGTTTCCTGAAGTCCACAATCATCTCCTTAGTTTTGTTGACGTTGAGTGTGAGGTTATTTTCCTGACACCACACTCCGAGGGCCCTCACCTCCTCCCTGTAGGCCGTCTCGTCGTTGTTGGTAATCAAGCCTACCACTGTTGTGTCATCCGCAAACTTGATGATTGAGTTGGAGGCGTGCGTGGCCACGCAGTCGTGGGTGAACAGGGAGTACAGGAGAGGGCTCAGAACGCACCATTGTGGGGCCCCAGTGTTGAGGATCAGCGGGGAGGAGATGTTGTTACCTACCCTCACCACCTGGGGCGGCCCGTCAGGAAGTCCAGTACCCAGTTGCACAGGGCGGGGTCGAGACCCAGGGTCTCGAGCTTGATGACGAGCTTGGAGGGTACTATGGTGTTGAATGCCGAGCTGTAGTCGATGAACAGCATTCTCACATAGGTATTCCTCTTGTCCAGATGGGTTAGGGCAGTGTGCAGTGTGGTTGAGATTGCATCGTCTGTGGACCTATTTGGGCGGTAAGCAAATTGGAGTTGGTCTAGGGTGTCAGGTAGGGTGGAGGTGAGATGGTCCTTGACTAGTCTCTCAAAGCACTTCATGATGACGGAAGTGAGTGCTACGGGGCGGTTGTCGTTTAGCTCAGTTACCTTAGCTTTCTTGGGAACAGGAACAATGGTGGCCCTCTTGAAGCATGTGGGAACAGCAGACTGGTATAGGGATTGATTGAATATGTCCGTAAACACACCAGCCAGCTGGTCTGCGCATGCTCTAAGGGCGCGGCTGGGGATGCCGTCTGGGCCTGCAGCCTTGCGAGGGTTAACACGTTTAAATGTTTTACTCACCTCGGCTGCAGTGAAGGAGAGACCGCATGTTTCCATTGCAGGCCGTGTCAGTGGCACTAAATTGTCCTCAAAGCGGGCAAAAAAGTTATTTAGTCTGCCTGGGAGCAAGACATCCTGGTCCGTGACTGGGCTGGATTTCTTCCTGTAGTCCGTGATTGACTGTAGACTGTAAATGTATTCGGGTAAGTAAGTATAGGGAGATGTATTAGGATGTATGTCTATTTACTGTCTCCACACTAACATGTGACTGGGGGATCTCTGCTAGATGAGAGCTTTGCAGTCTCCCACAGTAGGAGGGGCATCCTGGGAATGGCCAACCAGGGTCCTCATAGCAACGGCTCTCAGTTCTACATCACCCTGCAGCCCGCCCTTTGGATGGACAGACAATATGTGGCTTTCGGGTGTGTACGTCTCTAATAATGTGTGGTATAGTGCTGTTAGTTGAATGAAGTGTATGTTTGTGTACTGCTATAGTGTAGTGTTTGTGTACTGCTTGCGTCTCGGTTTTGTGTTCTAAAACCTTTAGGCTCGCACAATCTTTTGGATGTCAACGTTTAACGACCTCTGTGGCGTCAGGACTGTTCTGGGATATACTGTATGTCTGTATTTTTTACCTGGTATTCAGCTGTTTTCATATTCTCTTTGTTTTGTAGTCAAGTGGTTGAAGGCACAGAGCTTCTGAGGAGACTTGAGGAAGTCCCAACCTACAATGAAAGACCCAAACAAGACTGTAAAGTAGCAGACTGTGGAGTGTTTGAACCCTGACATAACCTTAACTGCATATTTTTATTAAAACCCAGTTTGACAACTGGTCCAGCTCTATTTTATTCTTGGTATATTCAGTTAAGCTCAGTAAATTAAAGCTTTAGTCACTGGGGAATTGGATTTGTAATAAATATATACAGTACCATTCAAAAGTTTGGACACACCTACTCATTCAAGGATTTTTCTTTATTTGTACTATTTCCTACATTGTAGAATAATAGTTTAGACAAACTATGAAATAACACATGTAATCATCTAGTAACCAAAAAAAGTGTTAAACAAATCAAAATATATTTGAGATTCTTCAAAGTAGCCACCCTTTGCCTTTGACAGCTTTGCACACTCTTGGCATTCTCTCAACCAGCTTCACCTGGAATGCTTTTCCAACAGTCTTGAAGGAGTTCCCACATATGCTGAGCACGTGTTGGCTGCTTTTCCTTCATTCTGCGGTCTGACTCATCCCAAACCATCTCAATTTGGTTGTGGTTGGGGGATTGTGGAGGCCAGGTCATCTGATGCAGCACTCCATCACTATCCTTCTTGGTTAAATAGCAATTACACAGCTTGTAGGTATGTTGGGTCATTGTCATGTTGAAAAACAACTGATAGTCCCACTAAGCCAAAACCAGATGACGTAATCGCTGCAGAATTCTGTGATAGCCATGCTGGTTAAGTGTGCCTTGAATTCTAAATCAATCACACAGTGTCACCAGAAAAGCCCCCCCCCCCCACACACACACCATCACATCACATCCTCCATGCTTCATGGTGGGAACCACACATGTGGAGATCATCCGTTCACCCACACCACGTCTCAAAAAGACAGCGGTTGGAGCCAAACATCTCAAATTTGGACTCCAGACCAAATGGACAAATTTCCACCACTCCAATGTCCATTGCTCTTGTTTCTTGGCCCAAGCAAGTCTCTTCTTATTGGTGTCCTTCAGTAGTGGTTTCTTTTCAGCAATTTGACCATGAAGGCCTGATTCACACAGTATCAAATCAAATTTGTCACATGCGCCGAATACAACAGTATTTCACCTTACAGTGAAATAATTACTTACAAGCCCTTAACCAACAATGCAGTTTAAAAAAAAAATGTGTTAAGAAATAAAAGTAACATAATTGAAGAGCTGAAGTAAAATAACTAAAGCGAGGCTATATTCAGGGGGTACCAGTACAGAGTCAATGTGTGGGGGCACTGGTTAGTCGAGGTAATAGCCAGCAGCATACCACCCTGCACACTACTGCTGGCTTGCTTCTGAAGCTGAGCAGCGTTGGTCCTGGTCAGTCCCTGGATGGGAGACCAGATGCTGCTGGAAGTGGTGTTGGAGGGCCAATAGGAGGCACTCTACTCTGGTCTAAAAAATATCCCAATGCCCCAGTGCAGTGATTGGGGACGCTTCCCTGTGTAGGGTTCCGTCTTTCAGATGGGATGTTAAACGGGTGTCCTGACTGAGGTCATTAAAGATCCCATGGCACTTATCGTAGGGGTGTTAACCCTGGTGTCCTGGCTAAATTCCCAATCCGGCCCTCAAACCATCACGGTCACCTAATAATCCCCAGTTTACAATTGGCTCATTCATCCCCCTCCTCTCCCCTGTAACTATTCCCCAGGTCGTTGCTGTAAATGAGAACGTGTTCAGTCAATTTACCTGGTAAAATAATGAATAAAAATATGTACATGTTGGTAGAGTTAAAGTGCATATATATGCATATGCATAGATAAAACAAGGGGAGGGTGGGCAATGCAAATAGTCTGGTGAGCCAATTGAGTAGCTGTTCGGGAGTCTTATGGCTTGGGGGTAAAAGCTGTTGAGAAGCCTTTTGGACCTAGACTTGGCGCTCCGGTACCGCTTGCCATGCGGTAGCAGAGAGAACAGTCTATGACTAGGGTGGCTGGAGTCTTTGACAATTTTTAGGGCCTTCCTCTGACACCGCCTGGTATAGAGGTCCTGGATGGCAGGAAGTTTGGCCTCAGTGATGTACTGGGCCGTACGCACTACCCTCTATAGTGCATTGCGGTTGGATGCTGAGCAGTTGCCATACCAGAGAGTGATGCAACCAGTCAGGATGCTCTCGATGGTTCAGCTGTAGAAACTTTTGAGGATCTGAGGACCCATGACAAATCTTTTCAGTCTCCTGAGTGGGAATAGGCTTTGTTGTGCCCTCTTAACGACTGTGTTAGTGTGTTTGGACCGTGATAGTTTGTTGGCGATGTGGACACCAAGGAACTTGAAGCTCTCAACCTGCTCCACTTCAGCCCCGTCGATGAGAATGGGGGCGTGCTCGGTCCTCCTTTTCCTGTAGTCCACAATCATCTACTTTGTCTTGATCACGTTGAGGGAGAGGTTGTTGTCCTGGCACCACACAGCCATGTGTCTCATCGTTGTTGGCCTACCACTGTTGTGTCATCGGCAAACTTGATGGTGTTGGAGTCGTGCCTGGCCATGCAGTCATGAGTGAACAGGGAGTACAGGAGGGGACTGAACACGCACCCGAGGGGCACCCATGTTGAGGATCAGCATGGCGGATATGTTGCTACCTACCCTTACACCTGGGGCTGCCCGTCAGGAAGTCCAGGATCCAGCTTAGTGATGAGCTTTGAGGGCACTATGGTGTTGAACGCTGAGCTGTAGTCAATGAACAGCATTCTCACGTAGGTGTTCCTTTTGTCCAGGTGGGAAAGGGCAGTGTTGAGTGCAATACAGATTGCATCATATGTGCATCTGTTTGGGCGGTATGCAAATGTAGGTCTAGGGTTTCTGGGATAATGGTGTTGATGTGAGCCATGACCAGCCTTTCAAAGCACTTCATGGCTACGGACGTGAGTGCTACGGGTCGGTAGTCATTTAACAGCTAATGCTCTCATGCATACTTCAGTGTTACTTGCCTCGAAGTGAGCGTAGAAGTAATTTAGCTCGTCTGGTAGGCTTGTGTCACTGGGCAGCTCGTGGCTGTGCTTCCCTTTGTAGTCTGTAATAGTTTGCAAGCCGGTGTAAGAGCGTAAGAGCCGGTGTAGTACGATTCAATCTTAGTCCTGTATTGACGCTTTGCCTGTTTGATGGTTCGTCAGAGAGCATAGCAGGATTTCTTATAGGCTTCCGGGTTAGAGTCCCGCTCCTTGAAAGGGGCAGCTCTGCCCTTTAGCTCAGTGCGGATGTTGTCTGTAATCCATGGCTTCTGGTTGGGGTATGTATGTACAGTCACTGTGGGGACGGCGTCATCGATGCACTTATTGATGAAGCCAGTGACTGATGTGATGTACTCCTCAATGCCACCGGAACATATTTCCACTGAACATATTCCAGTCTGTGCTAGCAAAATAGTCTTGTAGCTTAGCATCTGCTTCATCTAACCACTTTCTTATTGACCGAATCGCTGGTGCTTCCTGCTTTAGTTTTTGCTTGTAAGCAGCCAGGTGGGGGTCAAAATCAAAAGTATCAGTCAGTATCTGGTGTGGCGACCAGCTTCATTAAGTACTGCAGTGCATCTCCTCCTCATGGACTGCACCAGATTTGCCAGGTCTTGCTGTGAGATGTTACCCCACTCTTCCACCAAGGCACCTGCAAGTTCCCTGACATTTCTGAGGGGAATGGCCCTAGCCCTCACCCTCCGATCCAACAGGTCCCAGACGTACTCAATGGGATTGAGATCCGGGCTCTTTGCTGGCCATGGCAGAACACTGACATTCCTGTCTTGCAGGAAATTACGCACAGAACGTGCAGTATGGCTGGTGGCATTGTTATGCTGGAGGGTCATGTCAGGATGAGCCTGCAGGAAGGGTACCACATGAGGGAGGAGAATGTCTTCCCTGTAACGCAAAGCGTTGAAATTGCCTGCAATGACAACAAGCTCAGTCCGATGATGCTGTGACACACCGCCCCAGACCATGACGGACCCTCCACATCGATCCCCACACAAACATATTTTGCAATATACTTAAATCTAATATACATGGTGTACAGTACTTATTCGTTTGCTTAACTAGTTTTTTTTACTGATGTCCTAAAACCCTTTTGTTTATCAGTTTTAATTACACCACACAAATCTGGGTGAGGGGTTGTTGAAAGACCTACCCTGTTTTTCTCTGGTTTATGCCAACCAAACAACTGGCAGCCTTGCCTGGGAACTCTGTTGTTTTCTTTATGTTTCTGTAATTCCATATTTGTAAATACTCTACATAACCAAAAGTATGTGGACACCTGCTCATCGAACATCTCATTCCAAAATCATGGGCATTGATATGGAGTTGTTCCCCCCTTTGCCGCTATAACAGCCTCCACTCTTCTGGGAAGGCTTTCCACTAGATGTTGGAACATTGCTGCGGGGACTTGCTTCCACTCAGCCAAAAGAGCATTAGTGAGGTCGGCACTGATGTTGGGTGATTAGGCCTAGCTTGCAGTCAGTGTTCCAATTCATCACGAAGGTGTTTGATTGGGTTGAGGTCAGGGCAGGCCAGTCAAGTTCTTCCACACCGATCTTGACTAACCATTTCTGTATGGACCTCACTTTGTGCACGGGGCCAGTGTCAAGCTGAAACTGGAAAGGGCCTTCCCCACACTGTTGCCACAAAGTTAAGATTAAGATTTCCCTTCACTGAAACTAAGTGGCCTAGCCCGAACCATGAAAAACAGACCCAGACCATTATTCCTCTTCCACCAAAATTTGCAGTTGGTACTATGCATTGGGGCAGGTAGCGTTCTCCTGGCGTGATTCATCACTCCAGAGAATGCGTTTCCACTGCTCTAGAGTCCAATAGCAGCGAGCTTTACTCCCAACGAACAGTTATTGTGTTGACGTTGCTTCCAGAGGCAGTTAGTAGCGAGGACATATTTTTTCCCGCTTCAACACTCGGCAGTCACATTCTGTGAACTTGTGTGGCCTACCATTTTGCAGCTGAGCCGCTGTTTCTCCTAGACGTTGCCACTTCACAATAACAGCACTTACAGTTGAGTTGGGCAGCTCTAGCAGGGCAGAAATTGGACAAACGGACTTGTTGGAAAGATTGAATCCTATGACGGTGCCACGTTAAAAGTCACTGAGCTCTTCAGTAATGCCATTCCACTACAAATGTTTTTCTATGGAGATTGCTTGGCTGTGCGCTCAATTTATACACCAGTCAGCAACGGATGTGGCTGAAATAGCCGAATCCACTCATTTGAAGGGGCGTCCACATACACTATATATACAAAAGTATGTATGTATGTATAAATGTATATATATATATACATACACTATATATACAAAAGTATGTATGTATGTATATATATGTATGTATGTATGTATGTATGTATGTATGTATGTATGTATGTATATATATATATATATTTGAAGTTGGACGTTTACATACACCTTAACCAAATACATTTAAACTCAGTTTCACAATTCCTGACATTTAATTCCTATAAAAAAAATCCCTGTCTTAGGTCAGTTAAGATCACCACTTTATTGTAAGAATGCGAAATGTCAGAATAATAGTAGAGAGAATGATCTATTTCAGCTTTTATTTATTTCATCACATTCCCAGTGGGTCAGAAGTTTACATACACTCAATGAGTATTTGGTAGCATTGCCTTTAAATTGTTGAACTTGGGTCAAATGTGTCGGGTGGCCCTCCACAAGCTTCCCACAATAAATTGGGTGAATTTTGGCCCATTCCTCCTGACAGAGCTGGTGTAACTGAGTCAGGTTTGTAGGCCTCCTTGCTCGCACACGCCTTTTCAGGTCTGCCCACAAATTTTCTATAGGATTTAGGTCAGGGCTTTGAGATGGCCTCTCCAATACCTTGACTTTGTTGTCCTTAAGCCATTTTGCCATAACTTTGGAAGTATGCTTGGGGTCATTGTCCATTTGGAAGACCCATTTGCGACCAAGCTTTAACTTCCTGACTGATATCTTGAGATTTTCTTCAATATATCCACATAATTTTCCTACCTCATGATGCCATCTATTTTGTGAAGTGCACCAGTCCCTCCTGCAGCAAAGCACACGGACAACATGATGCTGCCACCCCCGTGCTTCACGGTTGGGATGGTGTTCTTCGGCTTGCAAGCCTCCCCCTTTTTCTTCCAAACATAACGATGGTCATTATGACCAAACAGTTCTATTTTTGTTTCATTAGACCAGAGGACATTTCTCCAAAAAGTAGGATCTTTGTCCCCATGTGCGGTTGCAAACCGTAGTCTGGCTTTTTTATGGCGGTTTTGGAGCAGTGGCTTCTTCCTTGCTGAGTGGCCTTTCAGGTTATGTCGATATAGGACTTGTTTTACTGTGGATAGATACTTTTGTACCTGTTTCCTCCAGCAACTTCACATGGTCCTTTGCTGTTGTTCTGCGATTGATTTGCACTTTTCGCACCAAAGTACGTTCATCTCTAGGAGACGGAACGCGTCTCCTTCCTGAGCGGTATGACGGCTACGTGGTCCCATGGTGTTTATAATTCTATTGTTTGTACAGATGAACGTGGTACCTTCAGGCGTTTAGAAATTGCTAGCAAGGATGAACCAGAATTGTGGAGTTCTACAAATTTAGTTTTTTTGATTTTCACATGATGTCAAGCAAAGAGGCACTGAGTTTGAAGGTAGGCCTTGAAATACAGCCTCAGGTACACCTCCAATTGACTCACATGATGTCAATTAGCCTATCAGAAGCTTCTAAAGCCATGACATAATTTTCCGGAATTTTCCAAGCTGTTTAAAGGCACAGTCAACTTAGTATATGTAAACTTTTGACCCACTGGAATTGTGATACAGTGAGTTATAAGTGAAATCATCTGTCTGTAAACAATTGTTAGTTGTGACATGCAGAAAGTAGATATCCTAACCGACTTACCAAAACTATAGTTTGTTAACAAGAAATTTGTGGAGTGGTTGAAAAACTACTTTTAATGACTCCAACCTAAGTGTATGTAAACTTAAGACTTCAACTGTAGCTTTTTTCACACCAGAAATGAAAGCTAGATAGAGATGTAGTGTACCCTGTATATGTGAAACAATCATTCCCACCTAAAAATGACTTTTTGTTGATTCAATCTCTCCTCTTTTGAGTAAATCAAAGCAGACTCGTCAAAACAAAAGACTTGTGGCATTTCTAGTCCTCTCGATATGTGATTTTGTGGTGGTGGACTATACAGGAAATGGTATCTTGACCTAAGAGGCCACAAAAACAGTAGGCCTGCTGTCCAAATTCCTGCACTGTAGTGTACAGTCAGAACCGAATTCAATAAATAAAAATAGTTATAACAAGGGGCTGTGAGTTGGTTGGAATGTATTATCTGTTTGTTTCATCAACAATTTGCAAGTGATTCTATATCAGCAGATGATACGCAATAATTAAATCATTGGTTATTTCAATTGTGATTCATGACAGGTGTGAGTTTCTTTCAGAAGAAAACATGTTGCCACTTACCCGAGACAAGTTATTATAACTGTGCCACTCTGCAGTGAAGTAGTATAAACAGGAGGTCCGTGTTTTTAAGTACAGTAGGCCTAGGCCATACCGTGAAATAAAGTCAGTACTGGACGTCTCACTTCACGACACATCTCTTTACCCCTCCCTGCAAGCAAGCAATAAAAAGTGCCACATGACCTGTGTAGAAGGAAGTAGCAAGTTAGCAACAAGCCCCGTATCCAGCAGATATCCAGATCTCTCGCGACTCAAATTCGGGTAGAACAAATTGAGGAAAAATAGAAATTTAACAACATGTTTTTAAAACTTGTGTGCGTTACATTGGTACTCGCATTGGTGAGTGCAACAACAGCTGCATACATAGGTAAGTTTGCGACCTACAAAGCACAACACAACGTGTTCTTGCGCTTTCTGCATTGGAAAGCCAGCGAGCGAGCTAACGTTAGCGAGCTAACTAAGGAGAGGTAACTGCGCGAGACGTTTGAGTGCATATTTATGTCTCATGTCTATCTAGTTCCCCCAAATGTGACTGCAAATAGTTTGTTTAAATTATTTGTGCGAATTCCACGTGTTGTCAAATCATGTCAAGCTAGTTGGTTTTTCTAAGGATATGTGCGGAGTTTAGCCAGCTAGCTGCGCGCGCGACATATCAAGCAGCCCACGTTAACGTCCTCCAACTAGCTTTTAGAAGAAACAAATACTAACGCTAGCCAGCAACCCTGAACTTACAGGCAAATGTGTCGCTTTTAATTTACCCTTTCACAACAACTTTCGAAAATGGATGGTTAGTGAATCGGCCAGCTATTCTCTCATTGCCCATGTCCAGCTGGCTGTTATCATATGCAACAACAAGCCTGTCAGCCTTGCGTCACATTAGAGTTATGTTGCGTTATGAAGCTCTAGTTATTTAGCTATGAAGCTACACAAGTCACACGAACAGAGGGACAATGTTAAAGTCCCTCATTGACACAGGTATTTTAAATGTAATGCACTTGATGTTGACATGACCTTTCTCACCTCGTAACGTTAGACTGATTTTATGTACAAGGAATCGCTGAGTAACTTTACCACTCCCTGTGACTAACGATTTAACGTTGCATACATTTGAGTAATGGTTTGCCTAGTAAATATCTCCCTGGCAGGTCCAATTAGGTCTATATCCGTCAAAGTTGGGCAAATTCCCCCTATTACATCTAACCTCAGTTATACACTTGTAATTACTTATGTTAATTGATGTTTCCCGTTTCAGTTGATTGTGCTGCATTTGATTGTGACGCATGTGTTGGTGACTGTCAATGGATGAACTGCACATGTAAGTACCCACTTTTCCTGCTCCTACATGCATGATATTGTGGTGAAGAGTCATACATTTTGGCATGTAAGCTTAAGCCTACAATTTCCTGAGCCATGCTGAACTTTTAAGTTAGGAACAGTAAACTGCCAGACAGTATCGTTATCTTTCAGGTATCTTGTAAGCCAGTTGATTCTGTTTTTTGACAATGTCATTCCAAAGGATCAAGAGGTAGCCATTTTGAGATGCAAGTCAAAAAAGACTGGGACAATGGGTGGTTTGGGCAAGGCAGTGAACAGAGAAATGTGTGTCCTTAGTAAAAGTGTCTGCTTATGTAGTTTAGGAAGCTACTAGGACATTTATCTCTTCCACACCAGCCATTTTATAGAGTAGAGATATCTGCTGGTCCTTTTGGACAAGAACACTTTGCTACGCAATTATCTCATTACGATAATGGCAATACCTGGTCAGACTATCATGATAAATGTCTTGATATTGTGGTCTCAATCTCCAATGGGGATGTTTGTTTGTTTTTAGGCTTTGGTCGATGGTGTGATATACTAAGCTCCTAGATGCCTGAGTCATACACTATAATTAAACAATAAGGCACGAGGGGGCGTGGTATATGGCCAGTATACCACACCTAAGGATTGTTCTTAGGCACGACATCGCGGAGTGCCATATACCACAAACCCTCGCGCTGCATTTTTGCTATTATTGACTGGTTATCAATGTAATTAGAGCAGTAAAAATAATGTTTTGTCATACCGGTGGTATATGGTCTGGCTGACAGATGTGGTATATCAATCAGCATTCAGGGCTCTAACCACCTAGTTTATAAATGTTTACATAGCCAGCCTGCTGCTCTGACTGCCTCATCGTAACTCTGTTTGCCTGTGGATGTTATCAGCCCAGTGAATTGAGGTTACAGGTTGTTTTAATTGGGTTTTTAAGCCAAGCCCAGATCATTGCCCATGACACACTGCTGAGTAATAAAGGTGAAAAGGTGCGTCATTCCCAGGTATGTGCGTGTGTGTGATGCTGAGAAGAAGCAGTGCCAATCCCATTGTGTGTTTTAGGAGGTGCCATTTAAGCTACGTAGGGTTGTGGGATGTTTTCAGAGAGCCTGTGTGTCTGTCATCATGATTTGTATAATTTACTTCAACGTAGCAAACTACATAGACAGTATTATAGGACTATCTGAATTGTGGGTGTGGTAAGTTGGAACCTTCTATTCAGGCGCATTATCCTCCATGATTATGTGGACTGAGCTGAGTGTAGGCCCTCAGTTTTGGCAGTTGCCACTAAAAAGAGGATGATCCCAGCTGCTACTGTATTTATTTCTCAGCTGCACTATAAAACCGGTTGAGTCTACCCGGCATATGATTTAAAAAATGATCTGCGGGACAGCAGTTTCCATTCGCTATTTGAGTGCATATGGACATCTTTTTTTTTCTATCCTGCTCCTGGGTGAAATATGATCACTTGAAAAGAGACCAGCGTGTGCAGCCTGAGGCAAGGAACGGAGCGTAAGCGGGCCAAATTAGGCCCGTGGGCCGCCAATTGAGCAATCCTGGCATGGCGTATAGCCAGATGACATACTCCTATCCTGTTTTACTGAAATACAGTTGTAGTCAGGCAGTTTACATACACTTAGGTCAGAGTCATTAACTCGTTTTTCAACCACTCAGCAAATTTCTTGTTAACAAACTATAGTTTTGGCAAGTCGGTTAGGGCATCTACTTTGTGCATGACAAGTTATTTTTCCAACAATTGTTTACAGACAGATATTTTACTTATAAACTGACTATCACAATTCTAGTGGGTCAGAAGTTTACATAACTTATGGCTAGGGGTTCCTCAACAACATTCCGCTGAAAAGGCAGATGGCGAAATTCAAAAATATTTTTTTTAAATATGTATCTTTCATACATTCACAAGTGCAAGTTAAAAAAGTTATATTACAGTTCGTAGAAACATGTCAAACAATGTATAGAATCAATCTTTAGGATGTTTTTAAGATGATAAATCTTCAATAATGTTCCAACCGGAGAATTCCTTTGTCTTTAGAATTGCAATGGAACGCAAGCTAACTCGCACGTAAACAGCTCATGGCACTCTGGCAGGCCTCTGGTTGATTCAGCTCTCATTCGCCCCCACTTCACAGTAGAAGCCTCAAACAAGGTTCTAAAGACTGTTGACATCTAGTGGAAGCTGTAGGAAGTGCAATATGACCCCATAGACACTGAATATTCGATAGGCAATGAGTTGGGAAAAACTACAAACCTCAGATTTCCCACTTCCTGGTTGGATTTTCTCTGGTTTTCACCTGCCATATGAGTTCTGTTATACTCAGACATCATTCAAACAGTTTTAGAAACTTCGGCGTGTTTTCTATCCAATAATACTAATAATATGCATATCCTAGCTTCTGGGCCTGAGTAGCAGGAAGTTTACTCTGGGCACGCTTTTCATCCGAACGTGAAAATGCTGCCCCCTATCCCAAACCGGATAAACTAAGTTGACTGTGCCTTTAAACAGCTTGGAAAATTCCAGAAAATGATGTCATGGCTTTAGACGCTTCTGATAGGCTTATTGACATCATTTGAGTGAATCGGAGGTGTACCTGTGGATGTATTTCAAGGCCTACCTTCAAACTCAGTGCCTCTTTGCTTGACATTATGTGATAATCAAAAGGAGAAAAAAAATGGTAGACCTCCACAAGTCTGGTTCATCATTGGGAGCAATTTACAAATGCCTGAAGGTACCACGTTCATCTGTACAAACAATAGTAGGCAAGTATAAACACCATGGGACCATGCAGCCGCCATACCACTCAGGAATGAGACGCGGTCTTAATCCTAGAGATGAACGTACTTTGGTGCGAAAAATGCAAATCAATCCCAGAACAACAGCAAAGGAACTTGTGAAGATGCTGGAGGAAATGGGTACAAAAGTATCTATATCCACAGTAAAACGAGTCCTATATCGACATACTCTGAAAGGCCTCTCAGCAAGGAAGTAGCCAGTGCTACAAATCCGCCATAAAAAAGCCAGACTACGGTTTGCAACTGCACATGGGGACAAAAATATATAGAACTGTTTGGCCATAATGACCATCGTTATGTTTGGAGGGAAAAGGGGGATGCTTGCAAGCCGAAGAACACCATCCCAACCGTGAAGCACGGGGGTGATAACATCATGTTGTGGGGGTGCTTTGCTGCAGGAAGGACTGGTGCACTTCACAAAATAGATGTCATCATGCGGATTGAAAGTTATGTGGATATATTGAAGCAACATCTTTAGACATCAGTCAGGAAGTTAAAGCTTGGTCTCAAATGGGTCTTCCAAATGGATAATGACCCCAAGCATGCTTCCAAAGTTGTGGCAAAATGGCTTAAGGACAACAAAGTCAAGGTATTGGAGTGGCCATCATAAAGCCCTGACCTCAATCCTGTAGAAAATGAGGCAAGGAGGCCTACAAACCTGACAGTTACACCAGCTCTGTCAGGAGGAACCATCCAAATTATTGTAGGATGGTTGTGGAAGGCTACCCTAAACATTTGACCCAAGTTAAACAATTTTAAAGTTAATACACAATTAGTATTTGGTAGCATGTAAACTTCTGAACCACTGGGAGTGTGATGAAAGAAATAAAAGCTGAAGTAAATAATTCTCTGTACTATTATTCTGACATTTCACATTCTTAAAATAAAGTGGTGATCCTAACTGACCTAAGACAGGGAAATTTTACTGGGATTAAATGTCAGGAATTGTGAAACTGAGTTTAAATGTATTTGGCTAAGGTATGTAAACTGTACATTTTTATTCGTATCATGTTTCTTTCGACCTGCCTAAAATTAATAATGAATTTATTAGATTTTTTTTTAATGCAGATGTTCCAAAGGCGTGCATCAGCGGCTTGTATGCATCAGCGACACAGTGTTTCAAAACTGTAATATCTTATGCTTCACGGAGTCATGGCTGAACGACTACACTATGAACATTCAGCTGGCTGCTTATACGCTGTACCGGCAGGTTAGAACAGCAGCGTCTGGTAAAGCAAGGGGTGGCGGGCTATGTATTTTTGTAAATAACAGCTGGTGCATGATATCTAAGGAAGTCTGGAGGTTTTGCTCGCCTGAGGTAGAGTATGTCATGATAAGCTGTAGAACACACGATCTACCTAGATAGTTTATCTGTATTCTGCCATAAGCAAACAAGAACGCTCACCCAGAGGCAGCGCTCATAGTAGCTGGGGACTTAAATCCATTTTACCACATTTCTATCAGCATGTTGAATGTGCAACCAGAAGAAAAAAAAACTCTGGACCACCTTTACTCCACAAACAGAGACGCATACAAAGCTCTCCCTCACCTTCCATTTGGCAAATCTGACCATAATTCTATCCTCCTTATTCCTGCTTACAAGCAAAAATGAAGGCAGGAAGTACCAGTGACTAGATCAATTTTTTAAGTGGTCAGATGAAGCAGATGCTAAGCTAAGGACTGTTTTGCTAGCACAGACTAGAATATGTTCCAGGATTCCTCCGATGGCATTGAGGAGTACACCACATCAGTCATTGGCTTCATCAATATGTGCATCGACGACATCGTCCCCACAGTGACCGTACGTACATGCCCCAACCAGAAGGATTACAGGCAACATCTGCACTGAGCTTAAAGGCTAGAGCTACCGCTTTCAAGGAGCGAGACTCTAATCCGGAAGCTTATAAGAAATCCCGCTACGCCCTCCGCTGAACAATCAAACAGGCAAAGCGTCAATACAGGACTAAGATCGAATCGTCCTACACCGGTTCTGACGCTAGTCGGATGTGGCAGGGCTTGCAAACCATTGCAGACTACAAAGGGATGCACAGTCGAGATGCCCAGTGACACAAGCCTACCAGACGAGCACACCCCCATTCTCATCAACAGAGCTGCAGTGGAACAGATTGAGAGCTTCAAATTCCTTGGTGTCCACATCACCAACAAACTAACATGGTCCAAGCACACCAAGACAGTTGTGAAGAGGGCACGACAAAGCCTATTCCCACACGGGAGACTGAAATTTTAACGTGGGTCCTCAGATCCTCAAAAGGTTCTACAGCTGCACCATCGAGATCATCCTGACTGGTTGCATCACTGCCTGGTATGGCAACTGCTTGGCCTCCGATCGCAAGGTGCAGAGGGTAGTGCGTACGGCCCAGTACATCACTGGGGCCAAGCTTCCTGCCATCCAGGACCTCTATACCAGGCGGTGTCAGAGGAAGGCCCTAAAAATTGTCAAAGACTCCAGCCACCCTAATCATAGACTGTTCTCTCTGCTACCGCACGGCAAGAGGTACTGGAGCGTCATGTCTAGGTCCAAGAGACTTCTAAACAGTTTCTAACCCCAAGCCTAAAGACGAACATCTAATCAAATGGCCTCCCAGACTATTTGCATTGCCCCCCCCCCTTTACACCACTGCTACTCTGTTATCATCTAAGCATAATCACTTTTAATAACTCTACCTACATGTACATACAACCAACTAACCGGTGCCCCCGCACATTGACTCTGTACCGGTACCCCCCTGTATATAGTCTCGCTATTGTTATTTTACTGTTTGCTTTTATTTCTTATCTGTATCTTGTTTTTTTTTAACTGCATTGTTGGTTAGGGGCTTGTAATTAAGCATTTCACTGTAAGGTCTGTTGTATTCGGCACATGTAACTAATACAATTTGATTTGATATCAATATTTGCACACAAAGGTGTTTCCACCTCCATTTCTCCCGTAATTCATTTTACAAGACAAAGATCCCACCATGTCGAACAAACTAGTTCTGTCGCATATATATATATATATATATATATATATATATATAATACACACAGTGCCTTGCGAAAGTATTCGGCCCCCTTGAACTTTGCGACTTTTTGCCACATTTCAGGCTTCAAACATAAAGATATAAAACTGTATTTTTTTGTGAAGAATCAACAAGTGGGACACAATCATAAAGTGGAACGACATTTATTGGATATTAACTTTTTTAACAAATCAAAAACTGAAAAATTGGGCGTGCAAAATTATTCAGCCCCCTTAAGTTAATACTTTGTAGCGCCACCTTTTGCTGCGATTACAGCTGTAAGTCGCTTGGGGTATGTCTCTATCAGTTTTGCACATCGAGAGACTGAAATGTTTTCCCATTCCTCCTTGCAAAACAGCTCGAGCTCAGTGAGGTTGGATGGAGAGCATTTGTGAACAGCAGTTTTCAGTTCTTTCCACAGATTCTCGATTGGATTCAGGACTGGACTTTGACTTGGCCATTCTAACACCTGGATATGTTTAATTTTGAACCATTCCATTGTAGATTTTGCTTTATGTTTTGGATCATTGTCTTGTTGGAAGACAAATCTCCGTCCCAGTCTCAGGTCTTTTCAGACTCCATCAGGTTTTCTTCCAGAATGGTCCTGTATTTGGCTCCATCCATCTTCCCATCAATGTTAACCACCTTCCCTGTCACTGCTGAAGAAAAGCAGGCCCAAACCATGATGCTGCCACCACCATGTTTGACAGTGGGTATGGTGTGTTCAGGGTGATGAGCTGTGTTGCTTTTACGTCAAACATAATGTTTTGCATTGTTGCCAAAAAGTTCAATTTTGGTTTCATCTGACCAGAGCACCTTCTTCCACATGTTTGGTGTGTCTCCCAGGTGGCTTGTGGCAAACTTTAAAACGACACTTTTTATGGATATCTTTAAGAAATGGCTTTCTTCTTGCCACTCTTCCATAAAGGCCAGATTTGTGCAATATATGACTGATTGTTGTCCTATGGACAGAGTCTTCCACCTCAGCTGTAGAACTCTGCAGTTCATCCAGAGTGATCATGGGCCTCTTGGCTGCATCTCTGATCAGTCTTCTCCTTGTATGAGCTGAAAGTTTAGAGGGACGACCAGGTCTTGGTAGATTTGCAGTGGTCTGATACTCCTTCCATTTCAATATTATCGCTTGCACAGTGCTCCTTGGGATGTTTAAAGCTTGGGAAATCTTTTTGTATCCAAATCCGGCTTTAAACTTCTTCACAACAGTATCTCGGACCTGCCTGGTGTGTTCCTTGTTCTTCATGATGCTCTCTGCGCTTTTAACGGACCTCTGAGACTATCACAGTGCAGGTGCATTTATACGGAGACTTGATTACACACAGGTGGATTGTATTTATCATCATTAGTCATTTAGGTCATCATTCGATCATTCAGAGATCCTCACTGAACTTCTGGAGAGAGTTTGCTGCACTGAAAGTAAAGGTGCTGAATAATTTTGCACGCCCAATTTTTCAGTTTTTGATTTGTTCAAAAAGTTTGAAATATCCAATAAATGTCGTTCCACTTCATGATTGTGTGCCACTTGTTGATTCTTCACAAAAAAAATACAGTTTTGTATCTTTGTTTGAAGCCTGAAATGTGGCAAAAGGTCGCAAAGTTCAAGGGGGCCGAATACTTTCGCAAGGCATATATATTACTTGTTGCCATCACAGCTGTTGTGAATTATATATTTTTTAGTAAGTTATGACTTTATTCTGATTTAAAATCTGTGGATGAAACCTGGTTAATGACTGACAGACAATCCTCACAGTGCTGTCACACACCAGAACTAATAACTCGGCAGTCTCTCTCACACCAGAACTAACCGTCTCTCACCACACAGTAGGTCGGAGGTCTGAACAAATGCTTTTCACAAACCCTACAACAGGATCACCAATTAGATATGAACTAAATCTGGAAGTTCACACAGACTGACCGTGGAGAGTGACATTCTAAAGTTGGCTACAATACAGACCCAGCTCACTTAGGCCTAGGTAATGACCCAGCTCATTGTGGTGAGTTACTGCAAGCCCCACTGCTATTACCAGATTTATCATTGGTTTAGGGATTTCATGTAAACGCATAGGCGTCAGAGGGGCTCCATTTTTGTTCTGAAGGCTGTAGTTTAATCCCACTGAGCTACACATGCCAGCTGGTTTAGCTCAAAGTGTACTGGATGTAAGAAACATAAAGCGTTATGCAGCACTTGGCTCTTTAAGGATTTCCCCTCTGACAATCCTCTTCCCTCCGATCTCTCACTGGATGCCCCTTGCAGTGGGTTCGGCTCACACTGTCAAGATCCTTCTGGAATGTGTGTTAGTGAGCTCCACCTTTCATAGCTGCCTGTGAGGTAACAGCCACCTCTACCCCCTCCACCAATGGAAAAGTCTGCCTTACACACACACACACACACACACTGATAGTGGGGTCACACACGGATAATCTTAATTGGATGCTCCTCGTGTCCTCTCGTCTCCTTCTCAAACCCCCACTGGATGAGAGAACCAGAGGTCCCTCCCCTCTGACCTGCTCCTCCAGTGGGGTTTTGAGAAGGAGAGAACGTGAGGAGTATCCAAATAAGATTCTCAACTTCAAGACAAGGTTAGTGGTAGTGCAGACAAGGTTAGTTTCAGAACAGTGCGAGCATGAGATAAATCACCTGTAGGTTTAAAACAAAAAAAATCTACACAATACCCCATCACAAAGCGAAAATGGGTTTCATGACGTTTTTGCAAATTGATTTTAAAAAAAACATACCTTAAGTGTTCAGACGCTTTGCTATGAGACTGGAAATTGAGCTTAGGTGCATCCTGTTTCCATTGATCATCCATGATGTTTCTACAACTTGATTGGAGCACAACAGTTTTCTAACTATGCGAACATAATTCCAAAAGGGTTTTCTAATGATCAATTAGCCTTTTAAAGTGATACTTGGATTAGCTAACACAATGTGCCATTGGAACACAGGATGGTTGCTGATAATGGGTCTCTGTAGATATCACATGTAAAATTTGCTGTTTCCAGCAACAATAGTCATTTACAACATTAACATTGTCTACACTGTATTTCTGATCAGTTTGGTGTTATTTTAATGGACAATTTTTATTTTTTTTATTTTTTAAACAAGGATATTTCTAAGTGACTCCAAACTTTTGAAAAGGTAGTGTATCTATCCACCCCCTTGGATTAATCAGTAATGGGATAGATCATGCAGTGGGGGAGGGGGCTGGCTATGATTTCTGACTTTACAGGAAGGAGAATGACTGAACTCGCACTAGACTCCTGAGCTGACAAGCCCATCCCATTTGACTGAAAACAAGATAATACTTGGCTGTGGTTCAAACTCTTAAAAGACACACCCTCGTCCACTTAACCTCGCCTTGTGCCCTTGGGGGAATCGCTGTCACCATCTTGGAGGGTGGTCCAATTGATTCGCCCAGCAAGGCGAGTTTTAAAATGTAAGCCCTTCTGCCCTCGTTTTTAGTCGAGTTTGCGAGTGTACAATTATGTTCACTTTGGGGACTGAAACTCTCCATATGTCAATTTGTGACGATTGTCCATCCGCTAAGAAACGTCTGCCAAAAATGACAACGTCAACATTAAAGTGTAAGTAAAAACAAATGTAAATAAGTTATAAATTGTGCTACTAATGCACATGACGGCATTGTAAATGTAATGATGTTTTTGGAAAATTTAGAAATAAAACACATTTTCCTTCTTCAGAAGTTCCAGCTAGGCAAGCTAACCATTAGTTAGCTAATTAATTTGCTAGCTATCATATAGTAGGCATATATTAATCATTTATACAGTTCATTTTAAGTAGACGTGCAATTGACTGTAGCATATGTAAAGCACCCACAAGCTACCGGTGGCTGAAACCACAATCATCGCGCATTTAATGGGTGTCGAATTTCTGTGCAAGGGCGGTCCATTTTAAAAATCCTTCCTTCCTCCCTTACCCTGCAAGTGTATACTCATCAGAAGTGTCCACTTAATTTGAGGGCTGAGGGGATAGGGTATGTCTTAAGTGTTTGGAATGCAGCCCCTGTGTTCTTAAATGGCTCATGTTCCCTATGGTGTCAGGATTAATATACTTTTCCTGATCACCTGAACACATTTTCTTGTCTTTGTGTTAGTGCTCTACTGGAAAACTGTCTTTCATTGGTGCTTGTTTGTTCCTTTTATCCCCTCTGTTCAGTTGCAGCAACTCCAGATGTCTCCAATGTCTCCTGTGTCAACGTCACCTCCGTATACAGTCAGAACATGACTATAGGCGCCTGCTCCAACGAAACCTGCTCAGGTAAAGTCCCATACCATCACCTGGTTCAGTTAAAGGCTTCTCCAGAGGGATTACATGTGCTTTGTTATTCCAGTCACTGTCACTTTGTTAACATGACACAGGACTGGCCTTCAACAGAAAGTGACTGATCTAGGCATTTGGAGACATTCTATATCTCTTATGTGGTGTCAGTTGCTTTCTCTCAATACTCTGAAATGCTTCCCTCCTTTCCTAATTGCTTTGTCGCTGCCTTCCTCCTCCCTTGTCATTCCACCAGTCCAAAAGGATTAGATGGGTGAAAGCGTTAATTCATACAATTAGCTATTACATTCACCTACCAAATCCTGTGAGATCAAAATGGAAGTCAGGAGGGGAATGTAGGAGGCATTTTGGGACTATCCAGATGTAGCCTCTTTCTTCCCTGCTTTATACTAGGCCCGGGATGATACCAGTATCACGATACCCATTAGTATTATGGCAAGGAAACAAAAAGCAAAGTGGATTTAACTTCTTTTGATTAACAGCCCTAATGTTGGAAACAAACGGTTCTCATCCAGAGTCACGTTTATTTTCCAAGCAATGGCGCACAATATTTTACATACAGCAGGACCGTAGTGTTAGGTCTGCTTTGTGTTTTCATTTTTGTATTGCAATACTGAAATCGTCACAGCCCTGCTTTATACTCTGTCTCTCTCTGTGTCGGTTTCTTCAGTGCAGCCTTTTATTTCAAGTTCAGCCAAACCTCCTACCCCCACCATGTCTGTTATCCCTACGGTCATCAATGTCACTAACAGCTCCACCACTGAGTCCACCACAGGTAACCAGCCTCTCAGCTGCTCCCTTCTAATCAGTGTGTGTCTACTGGGTTGCCGGATGGTTGTAATGTCAAACCTAAATATGGGGAAATGGTCAACTGTTTTTGTAAGTGGTGAAATGGTATTAAACTGATATCTTACTGCTGTGTCCAGCTAACCTGACTACTGCAGTACCAACCGCCCTGCCCACTAACGGCACCGTCCCAGTCTCTGACACAACGACTGCTTCAAGTAAGTTCCCATGCCAGCCCAGTCTGAAATCCAATCATATTACTGAATCAAAAGTCAATTCCGCCAGTGTATTATCAATATGTTTGTGGTTCTACATGGCCCTAAAGGCTAGTGGTGATAGTGGTATGACTTGGCTCTCACTCCCACCCTGTGCAGACAGCACTGCGTCACCAGTGTGGCCCTCTCCTGCACCGCATAAGAATGCAACGTTTGACGCAGCGAGCTTCATTGGGGGCATCGTGCTGGTCCTGGGCCTGCAGGCTGTACTCTTCTTCCTCTACAAATTCTGCAAGTCCAAGGACCGCAACTACCACACCCTCTGAAGGACCCACACCAACACCTACTCTGGCCCCCCACTCCTTCGGGGCCAGCTGGAACCTCCTAATATCAACCCCCTAAACCCTGGCCATTGTGATTCTCTCAAACAGTGTTTCTCCCACAATCCCCACTCCTCATTGCATTGTGCTAGCAACTTGTGGTTTAGGCCTGTAGCCTGAATAGACACATGGGCTGTAAACTATACACACAACAGAAGGCTGCTCAGGAGAAGACGGCTCATAATAATGGCTGCAGCGGAGCAAACGGAATGGCATCAAACACATGGGAACCATGCGTTGGATGTATTGGATACCGTTCCGCTCCAGCCATTAGCACGAGCCCGTCCTCCCCAATTAAGGTGCCACCAACCTCCTGTGGTACACACCCACACTTGCGCCACATCTTTTACTGAATGTGTACACTACGCATTTCTCACACCCTGGTGCAGCCTTCAGCACATAGAATTACGTCACTGTGTTTCCCCTCCCTCCCCCTCTCTCCCCCTCTCCTCATTCAGTTAGTCATTGTGACTGGAGAAAAATCAGCCTAATTTACTGCTCTTCTCCCCTGGCCCTTCATTTGAATGTTTTACCTGCCTGGCCTGGTAAAACGAGTCAACGGTCATTTATGTAATAGACTTTCTGTTCTGTTGGAATATAGTGGGGCTGCCATGGCATTAGCTTGTGGCCTTCATGCACCTTGGTAATGCTTCAGAAACACTGAGGTCCCCTCCCCTGTAATTTTTCAGATTTTGATGACTGGATGATGCAGCACAGCTTTTATTCTTGTTTGTTGTGGGACAGATCTGGGCAGAGTTTTTCACACCTATATAAAGGGGTTATAATCAAATGATGGTAGAAAGTCCAAATAAAAGGAGAACTAGAAGCAGTACTCCATTCTTTAAGTTTATATTCTGTATGAAGATGCCTCAATCTGAAGTAGAGGAGGAGTCAGACCCTTGGTGTTAAGACATAGCACACACCACACGCTGCCAAGAGAGCAGCTCAATGCAATACACCCAAATCAATCCCCCTTTCTACAACCCCCTCTCTTTATCGGCTTCAGCCAAACGGATCACAGTGAAGAGTCCAGTCAGTAGACTTGAGATCTTCCCTTAACAGGAAGGCAATCGCAATGAGTCAAGTCTTTGGGACATGGTCGAAAGGTTCTACAGATAAAAGATTGTAGTAAATATATGAGAATGATTAAATAAGTCTAATGATGAATTCACGTGTTGAACGGAAAGAGATGAAGATAAGACAGTCTGCACCTTATTGATGCGTACAGTGATAGCAGTAAAGTGCCTTTAATGTTGAATGTGACAAAGAGGGGATGAGTGAGAATTATGATGTTGCTCCTCTTCCTCCTAGCTGAGGCCTGAGTGTCGTTGTTGTGAAGTAAAAGCAGTCTGGTGACAGGCACGGCAATGCGGTGCTGATATTGGTGATGAGCAGAGAGAAGAGAACCAGGGTGGTTCTCAATCCCATTTTAATTCACTCAAACCAAGTAGTTACCTGAAATTCCAAAATGTTCCTCATAGAAGATTGTGAATGATTTCAATTTCAGTTGACTTCCTGAACTTGCTGAATAATTGCAATGAATTGGGCCCAACCCTGATCAGCAGAACCCTAGTATCCCAGCTGGACTGAATAGCCTTTTATTATTGAAGAGTAGACCGATACGTTAATTCCTCATCTTGGTCTTTGATGGATGAAGACCTATTACAGTATCAATTGATTATATTGGCATTGGTTGAGATGTCACCTATGGAGGCAGAAGTTTTGAATGTTCCCCACAGCTCCCTAGTGCTAGTTCCCCCTCTCATTGTACAGGCACATCCTTATAGCCTGTGTTTTGAAAATTAACAGTGAAGAATAATTTTTGGCTTAGTTCTTAATTTGTTTTTCCTGGAGTCATGCGTAAATTGAACTGATAGTTATTTGATCATTTCAAAACTAACTAATACCTGGTCCCTGAACTTAAAATGGGCGCAATGTTGAGATGTCGTCCTTTTCATTTTGGGAGTTTTCTTTTCTCCCAGTGAGCTCTGTCTTTTTTAAGTGCAGTGCCAAGGAGAGGAGTTCCTTCAGAAAGTATTGACACCCCTTGACTTTTTCCACATTGTTGTTACAGCCTGAAATTGATTAAATTGCGATTTTTGTATCACTGATCTGCACACAACACCCAAAATGTTGAAGTGGAATTATGTTTTTAGAAATGTTTACAAATTAATTAAAAAATGAAAATCTGAAGTGTCTCGAGTCGAAAGGTATTCAACCCCTTTGTTATGGCAAGCCTAAATAAGTTCAGGGGTAAAAATGTGCTTGACGAGTTACATGGACTCACTCTGTGCACAATAATAGTGTTTAATATGATTTTTAAATGACTACTCCATCTCTAAAACCCCCACACGTACAATTATCTAAGGTCCCTCGGTCAAACAGTTCATTTCAAGCACAGATTCAACCACAAAGACCAGAGGTTTTCCAATGTTTTACATAGAAGGGCACCTATTGGAAGATGGGTAAAATAAAAAGTAGACATTTGAATATTCCTTTGAGCCTGGTGGTTATTAATTTCACTTTGGCTGGTGTGTCAATACAGCCAGTCACTACAAAGATACAGGCGTCTTTCCTAACTCAGTTGCTGGAGAGGAAGAAAACCGCTCAGGGATTTCACCATGAGGCCAATGGTGACTCTAAAACAGTTAGTTTAATGATTGATGGGAGAAAACAGGATAGATCAACAACATTCTAGTTGCTCTGCAATACTAACCTAATTGACAGTGAAAAGAAGGAAGCATGTACAGGAACAAAAATATTCCAAAACATGAATCCTGTTTGCAATAAGGCACTCAAATAATACTGCAAAAGAAATTTGACACTTTGTTCTGAATACAAAGCATTATGTTTGGGGAAACTCCCAACACATCACTGAGTACCACTCTTCATATTTCCAAGCATGGTGGTGACTACATCATGCTATGGGTATGCTTGTCTTCGGCAAGGACTCGGGAGTTTTTTAGGATAAGAATAAACGGAATAGAGCTAAGCACAAGTAAAATCATAGCGGGAAACCTGGTTGTCTGCTTTCAAACAGACACTGGGAGACAAATTCACCTTTCAGCAGGACAATTCCTAAAACACAATGCTAAATATACACTGGAGTTTCTACCAAGACAACTTTGAATGTTCCTGAGTGGCCTGGTTGTGCTTTTATTTAAATCTGCTCATAAATCTATGGCAAGACTTGAAAATGGCTGTCTAGTAATGATCAACAACCAACTAGACAGCTTGAATAATGTGCACGTATTGCACAACCCAGGTGTGCACTCCTACAAGTTTTTGGGGGATTTTTCTTCTGCTTTGACGTTTGTATTTTGTCTAGATCGATGGCAAAAAAAATGCAATGAAATCAATTTTACACCCACTTTGTAACACAACAAATTGTAGAAAAAGTCCAGAGGTTTGAATACTTTCTCAAGGCACTGTAGGTTTCCCAAATGTAGTGCTCGTACAGTTTGTCTAGTTCTTTGATTAGCTTGCTGCTAACAGTGTGATGGCCACCTTGTACATAGAGCTGTCATGTCCTTCAGTTGATCTTCCTTCAAGGTTTCCACTTTCAATCGTGTAAAGGCAAGATGATGGATCTTTTTTTAGTGTTTTATCAATAGCTTTCGCTTGCAGTGGCTTGTCAATGTCAAGACTCGGTTGTGTCTTTGTTTGTAATTTTTTGCATGTCCAATGCTTGGAATTGTAATATTTTATTTTGAATTAGGCTCTTGGGGCTTCAGACACTTAAAAGTAAAATAACCACTTGATGAATTTGTCAAACAGTATGCTAGTGGAGAGTATGCCTAAACAATGTGCATTAAAGCCAAAGTCCTCAGTCTTGGCATGGAAAATGGAGCGTTGCACTGACGAAGCTTTGCTTTGTTGTTTTTGCCTTATCGTTTTTGTATTGCTTCCAAAAATGTATGAATGCTTGTGAGAACTCTTAACTCAATATTTTCCTAATGATGGAACAAACAAAAAAACTTGGTAGTGTATGAGCACACTCAATGTCATTTAAATGTGCGCATGCTTCTTTCCTTGGCCTTCATTGTCCCTGATTTTATGTTTTAAGCATGCCTTTTACAATATTCATCTACAGTCACCCAACGGCATTAGGCTACGTCCCAAAGACCCCCGAACTATGGCAAGTCAGAAGTATAAATCTAGTTTTGCCTTGACTGCATTCACAGCCTCACAGTATGCTGTGGCAACCGATAAAGCATTTGTGAATCAAACCAGCATTCTGACTGTTACTTCCCTGTTATTTCTCCTTTTGCCATAGTCCTAAGGACACAATGTTTGTTTTTGAAACTGATTTAAAATGCCTGCCTACTGCAGAAAGGCACCATCTTGCAATGAGATAGTATTTTCTTTCAGTAGATGTCACAGGACATCGCCAGTACCCACAGCAACTCATACAAATATTCTGATTGTTGCCAATTTTTTCCAGTGCCCGTAGACTCACACAGTTCCTCTCCCTGCACCTTTTCAAGAAAAGTGCCTTACTCAGTTGAACATAAATGAAGGTTTTTATTTTTGTCGTAACGGGATAGTACACCCAATAGATATCAAAGGGACTCCGCACTTTCAGACCCCTTGTAAAGATGAAATCAAAGATGCTTTGTGTTGTAAGAGCATCTTTAAATGTTGTCTTCGTTTTCTCAATCACACTTTGCTTTGGGAGCCTAAACCAGACACAGAAGAATGGGTCAGCTGGCCAGAGCCACAGACATGCATAGTATGGCAAATTGTCCTAAATATTGTCACCAAGCATTCCATGACTTGCCTACATTCCAACCTAAAATGGAATTTACATTCTTGACCCTAGAATGTAGCGTTCTCTGGAACAACGGTGTACGTTAGTATTGTACCCAGTTGGCTGACCTTTACATGTCTCTGGCTCTGGAGGCAGCTGTCATTATTAGTGTGAAGCTCTGGAGCTTTTTTTTTTTTTTTACCTTGTTGCTTTTTAACAATGTCCACATGCCACCTTGATCTAAGTCCTGTTGAATAAAAAGTCATAGGTCTTATGGAATGATTCATCAGATTTCCTCTCTCTCGCTCTCTCACACACACAGACACACAGGTTAATGTGTTGACAGACACTTGCTGTTGCATATAGTCAGGATGCCTACTACTCTAATGGTTTATGCTTGTTTGATGTGTCCTTTTTGCCTGGAATCTTGTTTTGCCTTAAGTTTTCTTTTATAGTTTTGCCATTAGATTCAAGGTGTTAAAATCAATAAAGTTTGAATATTGTTAAACAATTTATTTGTCTTTGTATTTACTGTAAATTCTCTCACGTTTCTGCGCAGGACAGTCTTATGGCAGAATGCAGTGAAACATACAGTAAACCACAAATCAAGACCGCTACAATGGAGCTGTATATTTGTGAAACAGTTTGGAAACCAGGACTTGGATCTTTAACCTCTTGTCTATGAAATAATGTGGCAGGTTGCCTCAGCAACAGAAGGTACAGAGTTCAGAAAGAATGATCTCCTGCAGATTTAGAATTAGGACACGGGCGAGAGAAGTAAGTAGGGAAGACACTAGAATACCTGCCGTTGAAACCTCACAGAATTCGGAAGAACTAAACAGGCAAAGATGCTGGACTAAGATAAAGAAGTAGCGCCTCTTGACTACATTCTAGGGCCCCTAGTGAAGGTGTGGATGTCAACGACAGTCAAACAAACACATCTCTCGGTGATCTAGCCACGTGCTGGAAGGGTCACATTGCCCACAACGTCTGTAGAGGTGCAACCGGTTTCATAACCGCAGGCAGAACAGTTGAAACTGGAGCAGCGGCATGACCAGGTGGACTGGGGACAGCAAGGAGTCATCAGGCCAAGTAGTCCTGAGGCATGGTCCCAGGGCTCAGGTCCTCTGGGAGTGGAGGGAGAGAGAGAGAATTAGAGGGAGCATACTTAAATTCACACAGGACACCGGATAAGACAGAAGAAATACTCCAGACATAACAGACTGAGATAGGTAGAAGCAAGCCTGTGTAATGCTTTGAAGGTTAGCAGTAAAACCTTGAAATCAGCCCTAGCCTTTACAGGAAGCCAGTGTAGAGAGGCTAGCACTGTAGTAATATGATCACATTTTGGGGTTCTAGTCAAGATTCTAGCAGCCATGTTTAGCCCTAACTGAGGTTTATTTTGTGCTTTATCCGGGTAGCCGGAAAGTAGAGCATTGCAGTAGTCTAATCTAGAAGTGACAAAAGCATGGATTAACTTTTCTGCGTCAATTTTGGACAGAAAGTTTCAGATTTTTGCATTGTTATGAAGATGGAAAAAACTGTCCTTGAAATAGACTTGATGTGTTCCTCAAAAGAGAGATCAGGGTCTAGAGTAATGCTGAGGTCCTTCACAGTTTTATTTGAAACGTCTGTACAACCATCAAGATTAATTGTCAGATCTAACAGAAGATCTCTTTGTTTCTTGGGACCTAGAACTAGCATCTCTGTTTTTTTCTGAGTTTAAAAGTTAAACATTTGCTGCCATCTTCTTCCTTATGTCTGAAACACAGGCTTCCAGGGATGGCAATTTCGGGGCTTCACCATGTTTCATCGAAACGTACAGCTGTGTATCGTCCGCATAGCATTGAAAGTTAACATTATGTTTCCAAATGACATCACCAAGAGGTAAACTATATAGTGAAAACAATAGTGCTCCTAAAATGGAACCTTGATGAGGAACACCGAAACTTACAATTGATTTGTTAGAGGACAAACTGATATCTTTCCGACAGATAAGATCTAAACCAAGCCAGAACTTGTCCGTGTAGACCAATTTGGGTTTCCAATCTCTCCAAAAGAATGGAGAGATACCTGTCTTGTGCCTAACCAGGGTGTTCTGTAGTCAGGCAAATCCTGTCCAGGAAAAATTGTGTTTTCTCTCTTTTACTCTCCATCCCCTTCCCTCTCTGTCTCTCTCTATCTCTCTCTGTCTCACCTCTGCTTAGTGCTAACTCACACATAACAGGATATTAAAGAGGAAACTGGTACAGGAACTTTTACCCCTGGCTCCATATGCAAACAGTGACCTTGATATTACTGACTTAATTAACACCAGCAGAAGTTAAATCCATAACTCATTAAGAAACCAAACTGATCAATTATACTGGACCAGAGTTCTCTCTCTCTCTCTCTCTCTCTCTCTCTCTGTCTTTCACATATACACATTCCTTTGTCAAACACTCAGTCCAGTGTCCATTGTATCCTACTCTCTCAAACTAACAGGATGTGTGGCCAGTTCCCAGGGCCTGCTTACTTTGCAGAAAATGCCATTGCGAGAGAAAGTGTGTGTATTTGTGAATGTGTACATATGCATTCTTCTTTGAGGGTGTATATGTGTGTTTGGAGAGCATGTTTTATGTGTGACTGGGCAAATGTTATTATTCTTTCCTCTGATCAGAAGCGGCACTCGAGGCTGCAGTTGTTTTCCTTCAACCAGAGAGCGAGGTTACGGGAAAGGCCAGGCATTTTGGACTCTGAGTACTAGGTCCTTTCCATCAAAAACAATCTAACGCCCTGCACTTAGTGTGCAGTGGACATGGATGGTCGATGAGCCACATGGTTGTTCTATTTCAGTCCATCTCTTATTTATGACCCCAGATGCCCTTTAAGGAAGAGGGGGAATCTCCCAGTCAGTCTTGTTAGTTACTAGATGACTAAGCTCATCCACCTGTTGAATCTCTATTCGAGCCTGGGGACGAGGTTACTTGATGACAATTCAACTCATTGTGAACACCATTTATTATAGACCAAGGAATCATCAACTAGATTCAGCTGCGGGCAGATTCTATCTTGAGCTGACGGCCAGGGGGCCGGAACATAATTACAAATCATTTGTGGACTGCAAACTGACCGTAAGAAGCCCAAACAGATATCATGTTATTACTGAAACATAATCATTTCAAACCTTGTTTACATCTGTATACCTTCACATACATTGAGTATACAAAACATTATGAACACCTGCTCTTTCCATAACCAAGTGAATCCAAGTAAAGTAAGGTATGATCCCTTATTGATGTCATGTGTTAAATCCACTTCAATCACTGTAGATGAAGGGGGGGGGGGTCCTAATGTTTAATATACTCAGTCTATTATCTCTATAATTTGTGTGAGAATACTTTGGGAAGGATTTCCTAAATTGGAATCACTTGGAGCTGGTGTTTTTACAGTCTTTTATGTCCAGCAATGGGCCCACAGTTGGGGAACCCTGTTGTAGACTGACAGGGAATTTGTCTTGTGAAATCATTCAAGCCGGAGTGCTTCACATTATTTGCTCTGTAGATATTGTCAGTGATTTAAACAGACAGATATATATATATACAGTGAGGGAAAAAAATATTTGATCCCCTGCTGATTTTGTATGTTTGCCCACTGACAAAGAAATGGTGAGTCTATTATTTTAATGGTGGGTTTATTTGAACAGTGAGAGACAGAATAACAACAAAACAATCCAGAAAAACGCATGTCAAAAATGTTATAAATTGATTTGCATTTTAATGAGGGAAATAAGTATTTGACCCCCCCTCAATCAGAAAGATTTCTGGCTCCCAGGTGTCTTTTATGCAGGTAACGAGCTGAGATTAGGAGCACACTCTTCAAGGGAGTGCTCCTAATCCCAGTTTGTTACTTGTATAAAAGACACCTGCCCACAGAAGCAATCAATCAATCAGATTCCAAACTCTCCACCATGGCCAAGACCAAAGAGCTCTCCAAGGATGTCAGGGACAAGATTGTAGACCTACACAAGGCTGGAATGGGCTACAAGACATCACCAAGCAGCTTGGTGAGAAGGTGACAACAGTTGGTGTGATTATTCGCAAATGGAAGAAACACAAAGGAACTGTCAATCTCCCTCGGCCTGGGGCTCCATGCAAGATCTCACCTCGTGGAGTTGCAATGATCATGAGAACGGTGAGGAATCAGCCCAGAACTACACGGAAGGATCCTGTCAATGATCTCAAGGCAGCTGGGACCATAGTCACCAAGAAAACAATTGGTAACACATTACGCCGTGAAGGACTGAAATCCCACGCCCGCAAGTTCCCCCTGCTCAAGAAAGCACATATACATGCCCGTCTGAAGTTTGCCAATGAACATCTGAATGAATCAGAGGACAACTGGGTGAAAGTGTTGTGGTCAGATGAGACCAAAATGGAGCTCTTTGGCATCAATTCACCTCGCCGTGTTTGGAGGAGGAGGAATGCTGCCTATGACCCCAAGAACACCATCCCCACCGTCAAACATGGAGGTGGAAACATTATGCTTTGGGGGTGTTTTTCTGCTAAGGGGACAGGACAACTTCACCGCATCAAAAGGGACGATGGACGAGGCCATGTACTGTCAAATCTTGGGTGAGAACCTCCTTGCCTCAGCCAGGGCATTGAAAATGGGTTGTGGATGGGTATTTCAGCATGACAATGACCCAAAACACACGGCCAAGGCAACAAAGTAGTGGCTCAAGAAGTAGCACATTAAGGTCCTGGAGTGGCCTATGCAGTCTCCAGACCTTAATCCCATAAATCTGTGGAGGGAGCTGAAGGTTCGAGTTGCCAAACGTCAGCATCGAAACCTTATTAATGACTTAGAGAACATCTGCAAAGAGGAGTGGGACAAAATCCCTCCTGAGATGTGTGCAAACCTGGTGGCCAAGTACAAGAAACGTCTGACCTCTGTGATTGTCAACAAGGGTTTTGCCACCAAGTACTAAGTCATGTTTTGCAGAGGGGTCAAATACTTATTTCCCTCATTAAAATGCAAATCAATTTATAACATTTTTGACATGCGCTTTTCTGGATTGTTTGTTGTTATTCTGTCTCTCACTGTTCAAATAAACCTACCATTTAAATTATAGACGGATAATTTCTTTGTCAGTGGGCAAATGTACAAAATCAGCAGGGGATCAAATACTTTTTTCCCTCACTGTATATAGACACATATACTGTATATAGTGAACAAAAATATAAATGCATCATGCAACAATTTCAAAGATTTTGCTGAGTTACAGTTCATTTAAGGATGTCAGTCAATTGAAATAAATTCCTTAGACCCTAATCTATGGATTTCACCTGACTGGGCAGGGGAGCAGCCATGAGTGTAACGGTTCTCGTCTGTCGAAGAAGAAGCGGACCAAAATGCAGCGTGGTGGTTATTCATGTTCTTTAATAAATGACCCGACATGAAATAACAAAACAATAAACGAACGTGAAAACCTATACAGCCTATCTGGTGAACATAAACACAGAGACAGGAACAATCACCCACGAAATACTCAAAGAATATGGCTGCCTAAATATGGTTCCCAATCAGAGACAATGATAAACACCTACCTCTGATTGAGAACCACTCCAGACAGCCATAGACTGTGCTAGATACCCCCACTAAGCCACACACCCAATATCTAACAAAACCCCAAGACAGAACACACCACAATAAACCCATGTCACACCCCGGCCTGACCAAATAAATAAAGACACACAATATATTTTGACCAGGGCGTGACAATGAGTGGGCCTGGTAGGGCATAGGCCCACCCAACTGGGATCCAGGCACACCCAACTGGGAGCCAGGCCCACCCAACTGGGAAGCCAGGCCCACCCAATCAGAATGAGATTTTCCCAAAAAAAGGGCTTTATTTCAGACAGAAATACTCCTCCAGCATTTTGCTTTTATATTCTTGTTCAGTGTATATATATATATATATATATATATATATATATATATATATATATATATATATATATATAAATATATATAAATGTTTAAGCCTTACTGTAGGCTGAAAGACGGCTGCCAACAGTCCAGCGACTGTGTTTTGGGACTTTCACACACCCACAACAACATACCTGGCCCTGGCAGAATACAGACATTACTCTGGCCTCCCACTCTGGCTGCTACCGACACCACTCTGCTTTGTCCACTGGTCAGGAGATAGAGCATGAGGGGGAGGGAGAGAAAGAAAGTAATAGAGGGAGGTGAGAGAATGGAAAGGGAAATGGAGTAAGGGAGTTGAGAGAGTGAAAAGGGGGAGAAAATAAGAGAATGTATGGGAGTGGGTGAGTCTGGTGGGGGAGAGAGATTAAATGATGGTAAGATGGGAGGGAAAGCTAGACAAAGGCCAGGGCTCATCTGAGCTAACTTGATTTCTGCTCCCAGTGCTATTCGAAAATCTAATAAAACAGTATGAGACAAACCACTGGATTCAGTACTGCTCTCTCTGACCCGCTCTGTGTGCGGTGAGATGCAGTGAGCTCCAAATCACACAGAAAATACCAGAACCCAGTGATGGCAGATATGTAGAAGTGAATCAACTGAACGGTAAAAACAATGAGTGCCAGCTGAACTCATCTCCCATGACTCAGGGCCCTGTACAGCCAGTTCAGGTCTGGGTAGAGACAAGCCGGCCACGTCTGCCTTTTTAACTTTTACAATTTAGGTTTTCATTTCAATTGAACCCTGGGAAAGCAGACCACCACCCTAGGGATACAAATTTGACCACACACACACCTGCAGCTTAAGGACCAGAGTTGGGGTCGATTAATGGTTGGACCACAGAGTGTTTTGGTGTCTGGGGAGTGGCTGAGGACTGAGGTCATTACATGGGTAATGTCTGAGACTGAGACAAAGCCTCCCTGTGTGTCTGTTTGCTGGGTATGACGACAATGACACAAAACCATGGTCAAATGTTAAGCTGAGGCTCTCTCCCTGGGATAACTAATCATTCTGAACTTGACATGATTCTGTAAAAGTGTTTTTTATAGCTCAAATTGTAGTCACAGTATGAAGACACACACCCTGCTGATTTGCTGGCACTGGATTAGGCAGAGCTCTTGGCTTCCCCAGCCCGTATGGGCAGAGCCCAGCCCATAACATAGCAGGTGATTACTGTATAGAAATCCCCAGTCAGTCTAGGATCACTCCTAATGAATGTCTGCCATCATCATCATCCGTCCCATCAGTGATGGGCAATGCTTTTCCACCATTTTATCTTGTGTCGATAGAGAATGAGCACTGTGTGTGTGTGCGCATGTGTATAAGTCAATGGTGTGTATACAGTCATATGAAAATGTAAGTACGCCCCCTGGAAAGTTGTCTTTTTTTGTAAATATTTGGACAGATGGATATGTAGTCTTCACTCCAACACTCTTGACAGATAAAGGGAACCTAATTTAACCAATTAAACATTATACTTTGCAATCATTTATTCATCAAAAAAAAATCAACAGAAATGCAATTCCATAGTGGGAAAAATAAGTACACCCCTAGCTTCAATAGCTGGTGTTGCCCCCTTTGGCTGAAATAACTTAATGTAGCCGTTTCTTGTAACTGTCTATCAGTCTCTTATATCGACTGAGAAATGTTTTCCCATTCTACTGCGTCAACCGTGTCATGTTCGAGGGATTTCTTGCATGCAAGGCCCACTTCAAGTTCCCCCACAGCATTTGGACAGGATTGAGATCTTGGCTTTGACTCAGCCATTCCATAAACCTCAATTTCTTCTTTTTGAGCCATTCGGTTGTAGCTTTACTTTTGTGTGTTTTGGATCATCGTCCAGTTGCAAGGATCCATGTTCGGTTCAGCTTTTTGACAGATGGCCTCACATTCTCCTCAAGAATTCTCTGGTAAAATATGGAATTCATGGTTGACTAAATGATGGCAAGTTGGCCAGGCCATCAGGCAGCAAAGCAGCCATAAACCATAATGCCACCGCCTCCATGCTTTCGGGTTGGTTTGAGGTTCTTCTGTTCAAAGGCCGTGTTTAGTTTTTGTCAAATATGGCGTCTGGCTTTGCGGGCAAACAACTCCACCTTTGACTCATCTGTCCAGAGCACAATGTTACAGTAGTTTTGGTCTTTACCCAGGTGTTGTCTGGCAGACGTCAGTCATGTCTTGACATTCTTTTTTGAGAGCAGAGGCTTCTTCCTTCCTGACCTCCCATATTGGCCAAGTTTGTGCAGTCTCTTTCTGACAGTTGACTCATGCACTTCGACACTGATTATGGCAAGAGGTCTGTAGATCCCTTAATGTTACCCTGGGGTTCTTAGAGACTTCTATGGGCATCTTTTGTCAGAATTTAGTGGGACGATCTGTCCTAGGTAGATTGCCAGTGGTCTGGAGTTTTCTCCATTTGTAGATGATCCATCGGACAGTGGAATGATGTACTTTGATTGCTTGGAAATGGATTTGTAACCCTTCTCAGACTCACTGGCATCAATAATGTTTCTTCTGAGGGCCTTGGAGGTGTTTTCATCTTGGCATGACGTGTTACCACACAGCAATACGGTTAAAACCAAACCAGATCAAGTTCTTTATGGAAGGCTGGGCCCAAAGTGCTCTAATGCATTCCTAATAATTTGCACCTGTTTTGATGCACCTGATTCTAATTCCAGCCATTTTAGGTGATGGTAAAGCTATTTTTTTCTGCTTAAGAAAATTGTATTTTGTTTATTTTAATTGCATAACGTAAGTATAAGTAATTTTTGTGTGTGTTATTTGTTAAATTGGGGTACCTTTATCAATAAATGTGTTTGGAATTTAGCCCAAATATCCATGTGTCCAAATATGTTTTAAAAAATACCACTTTCCAAAGGGTGTACTTTCTTTTTCACAAGACTGTATATACTGTTAACAGAGTGTACAGTTTTGTGTGTGCTTGTTTTGGAGGATAGACTTGGTTCACTCGACCTTCCTCTATGGGGGTTCTAAGTCCTCTTGCATATCACATATCTGGTGTCCCCTGAGCTTTGAGGCCACTGTGAATGGAAACAAAGACTGAAAGCTCATCTCAAGTCTCACTTAGTCTACATTCCCAACTCCAGCCTGTCTCACATTCAGAGTCAGTCTGTGTGCTAGTCTGTTTCTGCTATTTCCAACCTCCACCTTATGGAGAAGGACTGGCACCCAAGCTTACTGTACTGCACCACCTCAGTATTCCTGTGGTCAGACATAGATGCTCCTTCGTGCTGCTGTTGGTCAGCTGTCTGTTGCTGTTGACATAGGCGTTCTCAAACAGAACAAACCGCATGGGTTGACTTTCAGATAAGGAAGCCAGCCGTATGATGCTTATATTGGGTATTATGAAGCTGTTCATACCCTACGCAGTCGGCCTTATGGTAAGGGTCAATAGGTTTCATAATACCTTGTCTAGGCAAAGTTTGATACTGGAGAACAATAGGGGAATGTCAGTTATCTATGAATGTATTGTAAAGGAATACTGTCGTCTATGTCCCTAAATTATGTAAGTCATAATTTCACAAGCTGAAATAAATGACTAACTGTAGTAGGGCTGGAGGCCCTAAAATTACACAAATATAAATGGTGGCCTCTTCTTACCTCATTTCCTATCCAGGAGAAACATCACCATCTAGTGGATATGGACTGTATATGTGACCATTAGGGCACAAAACATTGAACTGAAGTAGTCTGGCCAAATCTGGCTTTAATAGATGAATGAAAATCACAGAAAAAGGTTGAGGTAAAACAAGTCTGACGCTGTTATATTAAGTGTTTATTTGACAAAAACATGACTATTTTTGTACATGTACAATGTGTATAACAAAACAAACATGCATACAAGTAAAAAAAAGTAACTTCAAATACAATAATATAATTGAAATAAAATATGCCCCAACGCATCACTTCAAAGCTCGCAAGAGAGAAAACTCTTGGATATAAAATGTTTATTCTTCAAGGTGAGACATTCATTGGTCATATATATCTGTTTAAAAACATCTGACAATGCAGAAGCTGAAAACCACAAATGGGGGATCCACAATGCTTTGCTTCTGTGGCTCCCGAAGTCAGTCCTGAAGGACCCCTATGTATGCAGGCTTTCATCTCCATCGCCCATTGGTCATAATTTGTATATAATCCAGTATGGTTTGAGATGAACCTGTACAGAGGGGTCCTTCAGATCCAGCTCTGATACATGCTGCCCTAGCTATGTCTCCCAGGTGATGTCATCTTTCTTTAGGCTAGTGCAGAGTCTCTGAGTCTCTCTGAGCAGCTGGAGGTTCTCCTCCTGACCCACCCCAGTTCTCTTACCCCCCCGTGAGGTGGTCTTAACTGGAGAGGGGGGCAAGGATCTCACCCCACTCCCCCCCTTAGCCCTGCCATCCTCACTTGTCGCCCGCCGACGAGGTTTCTGGGGGTTCTGTGTAAGTTTGTCCACCTGAGTGGGGAGAGGAAACACACGGAGAGGTCATACAGTATTATTAGACGTGTCAAAAAAAAAAAACCTCCTGCAGATGCAGAACATCCCCTCATTCCTCCCAACTCCATCTCTGCAGTATTATGTACGTACAGTCTGCTGGTGTTTGCGGAGCTTGGTGATCTGAGATCCCTTCTCCTCCATCCTCTTGACCAGCAGCTCTAGCTCCCTCTCCAGGTCCTCCCTGGTGTCCCGACGCCGCGTCTCATCCATTTGACAAACCAGCTCTTGGTGCTCACTGAATTACACAGACAGAAATATTAAACACACTCAGTAATGTGTGTTTAATAATTAATGTTAACACACCATCAGCCCCCTCAAAATCAATCAGAAACCTGCATACACATTGTCCACAAACACACTCTTATCTAGTGGTAGTACTCACAAGCTCATCTGTCCCAGTTCGTCCTGCAGTGCCAGCAGTAGCTCAGACAGAGAGCCCAAAGCAGGATCTGCTGGTCCAGGGGGAGAGGTGGAGGTGGATGGGGCCCTAAGGAGGGCTCTCCTGGCCCCAGCGGAGCCAGACCTGCGCAGGGAACGCACCCGCTCACACAGGTGGGGCTGGTGGTGCTTCATCATGTGGAGGACACTCTGCATGTTAGCATGCACCGAGTGGCTGGGGCTTGTCGACTAAGAGAGAGAAAGACAGGGAGAGATGTAGAGCTCAGTCACAGAGGGATTCTCTCAACAAACCCAATAAATTCTTGCAAAGTAAAATGCAGACGTACTGTTCCAGCTACGAAGGGCAGTTTATTTTTGGGGAAACATGGTGGTGCTGGGGCCTCTTGCCGCACCAAACTGGTTTTCTGGAGAGGAAATGTTCAGACATTGTTATGTAGCACAAAATAAAGTTAATTGCAGTGCACGTCATTAAGTTCTGGTTATTGAATGTAGTACCTTGAAGGCATTCTTGGACTTCTTCTTTGGTTTAACCTCATCCGGGACTGCAGGACACAGGCGGAGGTTGGTCTCCAGCTCCCTCTGCAGCTGTTAAAGAATGTTTGGGCTTGATAAAAGTGGAACCTTGTGTGTCCGATCATCGGTCATGATGAAAAAAGTAACGTTCCCTATACTTTCAATGTATTTTCCCGCAAAAGGCGGGTAACCGCTATCACAAAATAAAATAAAGTTAAAACTGTTTAGCCTCCACTACACCACTGCTTGTGTATGTGTTATTACACTAACCTCATCTGCTTTCTCCTGCACAAGTTTCCGCTCGTGTTCCTCTTCCAGGAGTTTCTGTTCCAGCAGCTCAATTTTCCTCTGAGGACAACAGAGAAAAGATGAGAGATTCACTTTTGATTTACCATCACAGACTATGGTTAGTTACGCCTCATTCAACCAAAGCAGCATTGGTTACCTCAGCCACAGACTGTGTCTTGGACAGTTTCAAACAGTCCCTCTCCAGTTTCTCCAGCTTCTCCAGCGGAGTGTGGGCATCAGAGCTGTTCTGGAGCCTCTGAAGGGACAACTCCAATGGATAAACAGACACGTGTTAATCTAGTCTGATGCAGCAAAAATAACATGCAACATGTCTGCCTAGATGATGAGGAACTGGTGAACAGAGGCCAGCAGATTCCCATTCAGCTATATCTATGGACAGCTGTGCTCTGGGTGTTTGTAAATTCAGAGCTTTGTCAGATTGTCCATTCATAAATTCAGAGCGTTTTGCTCTCGGAGCGTTCAGAGCCACACTGGACGCTCTGGCCGAGGAGTAGGTTTGATCCGAGCAACGGCAGTCAAGCACCCAAGCAATCTGGCTTAATTTGGCTAGTTTGCTAGCTATTTCTAGACACAAATGAGAGGACAACACAGTCTGACCATTGTACTCAACCTAGCTAACACAGCTGCTTAGGTTGTTTTCATGTTATCTAGTGTTGGTGTCTGTAACTGTGATCCTGACAACAATTGAATTACGTTTTTTTTGCTCCTTCATTGACTGACACCGGCCATACTCAGCAAGTGTTGCGCGTTTGTAAAATTCATAAGTTATTCTGCGCTCTGACACACTCATATGAAAGTGCTCTGAAATCAGAGTCGATAGCCAGAGTGAGTTTATGAACACACCCTTAGTGGCATGTACCTGTTTCTCAGTCAGAGTGTTCTTGTCCTTCTCTGCATTCTCCACCATCTTCCTCATGTAGTCCAGCTGCTTCTCAAGGAGCTGACAACGAGCTTCCGCAGACTGAAGCGGAGTGACCCGCTCTTAACACAGACAAAAAACAGGAGTGAGAGATTAGACATAGTTCCTTATCACCATAAGCATCATTTTGAGTACAGAGCAACAAGAGGCACAGACATGGCAAATAGAAATCCAACCAGATGGACATCAGCAATAGATGGGAGAGGTTGAGGAAGAACAGGTGTAAAAACAAACAAAAGATAGTCTATTTTACAATAGTTGTCTCCATAAAATGTATATAGTATGTATAAGCTGTAAGTAGAGGCCTAAGCGTTGTTGTTCACTAGTTTACTCCAATTAGGGGAGGGATTGTAGGGTTAGAAAGTAATATATATGGGGGATTGGAAGTGATGCAGACAATTACATTGATGGAAGATACAATCTATCTGCAATATTAAAGATGATCTACCCCCTTAAAAAAACAAACTAAAAAAACAAGAGGCACAGAGAGTGAGTTGCAGATATACCAGTATATAGTCTCAAAGTCAAGTACCTTTCTTCCTGGAGCCATCTGTTTCTGTAGTGTTGCATGGAGTGATGGAGCACTCATATCCATGGGCTGCCTGGGAGAACTGTTTGACGTTCTTCTCAGCCTGCTTCCTTTCCAGCTCCAGACGACGGATCTTCTCCTGGAGGGTCTTGAGAGCAGCAATGACTGCTACCGGGGAGCAAAACACCTACAGTTAGTAACCAAGCTACAACCATATGCATAATAGTTAGACCAAGGACCTAGAACAGCAGACAGTCCCAGAAGTAAAGGCATTTCATTGTCTACATTGTGCCTACCTCTGCTGCCAGCATCAGGCGTAGTCCGATACACCTGCGGAGTGATGTTCTGTAAGTTCATGACCGTCTTGGTAACGGGTGCAGGGGCTTCCCAGACATATGAAGGAGGTGACAGCCTATCTGGAGGCTGGTAGTAGCTCCCTATGTAACTATTTTTGGAAGGGGAGTCCAGCAACTAGATAGAAAAGCAGCATGGTTGAATGACTTAGCAAAGACACCAGCATGAAGACCACCCACAAGAGTGCTAAACGTGCCCAGTCTTAGCAAGGTGGCAACGCAGCTGTTTTCAAAAAGACAAACAAACTCTCCTGGAAACACATCGAACGTTCCATTGTTCCTTTTACAAGCTAGTCTCAGTAGCTAGCGTGACAACCATGACCCAAACAAAGATAACCGGATGCAAACAGCAGCACTTGCATCGCTAGCTAGCTAACGTTAGATACGAGGAAGGATAGCTTTCCAGCTAGCTATGTGTTGACTAACTAACGTTAGCTAACACAAAGCATGTCTAGAGTTATTTTGCTAACTTAGCTATGAAATTGTCTCACCTGATCTTGATAAGCCTCCATATGTAATGGTAGAAAAAATACCCTCGAAATAAAATACAAATATATGACATGTATTATTTATCTGGTTCCGATTTGTTGACTTTGGATGGCTAAACTTCCAAACGATGACAGCAGGCAGTTCCTAACAATTAACATTTCCCTCCTACACTCTTCCTTTTACCGCTCTCTGGTTCAGCCTGCGCAGTGGGTTCCCTGCGCACAGTCTATTCTAGGCACAAGCCACTCAAAAGATTGTCTGCTACAACAGATGTTGGGATAAAATAATACTGTAATGCAGACCCAGTATAATATATTAATCAAATGCGCTTGGAACCGGAGCATAACTTAAATGTACGAATTTATCAGTCTAACAAGATTTAAAAGCCCCTCTGCCATGTGTTACAAAGTCTGAACCAATGATTCAATTGATTGAAGTGGCCCTTCAACCAAATTATGCAAAATATTTGGCCATGGAGAATATTAGTCGGAAAATTATATTTTCATACCATCAGAAAGCTGTCAAAGCTGGGAGGCAGGTAGCCTGTTTGCAGATGATGATGATGACGATGATGAGTTGCAGATGAATGCGCCGATTTCTTCACATGCACACGTATGGGTTTTCAGAGCTTTGTGGTACGTTTATAAAAGAACGGAATAGCATGTGCCTGTCTGGCACTAGCCACCTGGTGACAGTCTTGAATGAGACAGCAGTTTGCCCACGTCCCACTGTGGTAATCTCCCCATCACAGACACCCTGGCTGATGTTTAGTCCAAATTATGGCAAAAACCTCAAACAATGATGGCATTCTCTCCTTACTCTTGTGAATGGCACTATATTTGCATTATATAAAAATACAAATTTCTATATTCAAAGAGTTGTAATGGTAAATAGTATTTAAATGTCTGTGTCACCTGAGGTTTTGAATTGCTTGTCTGTGTAAAAGCAAAGTGGGGGATGTGTTCACTTCTAAAAATGTTGTTAACTTACATTTATGATAAACAAGGGGAAGGGGGGGCTCTGCGCAACAACAATCCCTATGTTTGCCTGGAAGTGTATTTTTTAATACCTGTTCATTCCCGTTTTTTTATGTGGGTCCGATTGCTAAAATAATCAAACTCCCATGTTTCCCCTGTCGTGGTTATGGGCACGCCGTACACCATACCTATTGGTGAAGATCTGCATAGATCCTCCTTCTTTGTATTATGCAGTAGACCATTGGACATGAGTCTTTCCAATCAACTGTCAACTCAAGTTGCTGCTCTGTATAATGAAATCTGCCTCCGTATTTCAGTGCAGACTCAAGACGTCCTACGGCTGCAAGATCTGTGCAAAAATAATGTGAATTAAGTAAGTATTTGCGAATGACACCCTTCGTTTGTAAAATGTACTAAAAAATGAGGGTATATAACTGCCGTTATGTTATACATATTTGTACAATATTCATGTTTTGTAACCAGCTAGCTACTGTTAAAAGGCTTAAGACAGAGAGGTCGAGAAAAGATTGAATGGGCATTTTGGCTAGCTAACCAAACCTGCCTTGTAAACCAGATACCACACATTTATAACTAGATAATGAGACTACAAAAACAGTGCAATGGATGTGGATACTGTCAGATCAGTGCCAAACATTTTGGAAGTACATGGGAAACATGTTTTTATTTTTGCTTGTTGAACAACATTACTAGCTGCCAACGGACTGCAAAACGGCTAACTAGCGTTGTAGCTACAGCTAGCTTGTTGTTCTCAGCAGCAGTACTGTACAACTCGGCTTTCTTTGTTGGCAGTAACTTTCTGGTAAACAAACGACTGGCTTTCTCAGTGTTCTCCGTACAGGTTGGAAGGGAAGAAAAGTTGTCTGCATTGTCCATTGATACGCCCGCATGTTTTTTTTGTCCGTTCCCTTTCACTGGTCACACACACACAGAGAAGCATCTTGGCAATGCATACAATGTCCTTTTTATCCAGTCAAAGTATTTTGTTTCTCATTTGCATTATCAATGTCAACTCTCTAGCTGCATTGTTGAAGTTGACTGACATTGTTTTAGAATTTTCATAAATATTTGTAGTTGTACGGTCTATTGAATCCATTTTGGGGATGCTAACGTAGGGTGTACATAAAATATTTTAGCATCTGAGTATTTGACAGCAAACGGTTGGTATTTCATGCACTTCATATTATAGCCTGCCACGAGAAATCAAGAGAACCAGAATAAGATGGACATCCAGGATCAGGATGCCACAGCCAGATGGGAGGCTCTGGGCAGCCGTGACCCGAGATCCAGAGGCACAGCAATGGAGCACATCAGCCAGGAGGTGATGCGGAGAGTGGAGAGTATAGGTCCGATACCAGCCACCGTCCCCTCGCCTGTAGCTACTGCAGGGCACCTCACCAGCGACCTGAACGACATCCTGGCCCGTCTACTCATGCTGTCCAAGCGGTGCCCTTTCGATGACGTCAGAGAGCGATGCGTTTGGCTGCTGCAGAACGTTCAGGTAGGAGAACACTCATCGCGAGGTCGACAGATGTGGTGCTGTCTGATGTTATACGGCAGTGGCTGTACCACTACCACAGAGTTTCTAATCCCAGAGGTGCAACATTGCGAGCAGGGCTGGTCATTTACATTTACATTTAAGTCATTTAGCAGACGCTCTTATCCAGAGCGACTTACAAATTGGTCCTTGCTGTTCTGCAGCCCTAGGCAGGACCCCAAAAAATGCAGAACTAGAATAGCCCCAGTAAGCTAAAAGATTTATTTTCCAGTAGTTTAAGTTAAGGTTCAATTTAGGTTCTTGAATGAAAGTTGAAAATACATCATTTATAGATGCCTATGTTTTGGCTGAATCAAGGCTGGACAAAAAATTGATGTCTATGGATGTGGAAATCAAGGCCGGTCCGGACTGCGCCTTAAAAATACTTCCAAAAGGTGTCGGCTTCGATCCGTGCTTACTGAGGTGCCTACAGTGTTGCCTGAAATATAATTTTATGAATGCCCATCTGTTGTGGTAAGCCTACCGTTTGTAAAACACAAAAAATAAGTCCGGACAGGACCAAAAAGACATCCGAAAGACGTCAGCCATGTAGGTCCCCAATGTACTTTTATGAATGCCCGTCCATGTGGTAGGCCCAACATTTGTAAAACATGCGTTGCATTGGCTTTATTAATCCTTATTTCTGTGACTAATCTATTTATCTAGTTAAGCTCTGAATATCAACTACCCAACTTTGTCAGCAGGTATCGTGAGCCTATTTGTAATGTGTTTACACAGCGGGAAATGCAGAAGTATTATATTTTTTCCCGCTATGATCAGCTTGTGAAAAATTGACGGATACAAACTTGAAACCTCTAATGACAATGGGGTGAAACTCCTCAGTTGTGGTTGTCCATTTTACTTTGACTTGTCCTGTTTTTAGGATATGTTATTTTTAACATGACAGCACATTCTTTGTATTTGACTGGGTGCCATTTAGGTTTGGCTATTTGATCAGTGAAACCTGCATGACGTAAAAAGTCTCATTACGTTGTCATACATTTGATCTCCACCCTGTGGGCTACAGAAAAGGCCACATACTCTTTCTACCATATCCTATATCTGCTACATGATTTATATTAGATTGTATTTTTGACTGAATGTTGGTGGAGTGCCACAAAGATGTGTAGAGTTACACGGAGTGGCGTGCTGGGAATGGACAAGCAAAATATTTGGTGCCTCTTTGACAAAGTCGGCACTGCTTATCACAGGGTGGCATCAGTGCTCACCTAAAAAGACCATATGCAAGTGGGTGAGAGAAAATGTTTGTTGTTGGAGATGCGTCTTAGTCAGTTTAGCTCAGAAAATGCCACCTAATCCTGCCTAATGAATGGGCCGGCTATGATCGAAAGACTTCCTGGAATGCTTGCAAAACAGACCAAGCAGGCCGGGGTTTGGAGTATGAGAAGTCAATGAGAGTAGTAAGAAATTCTATTTTTTTTATTTTTTTTTTTTACATTTTGTCCAAATCTAAAGGCACAACCTAGATTGGAGCCATTGTAACTTTCACAAGGTTGGAGTAACATATTCAACAATTTAAGACAAACTGACACATTCTAATTTTTAGTCAAACAGCTTTATATTGAAGGAGTGCCTTTGTTTTGACGGCCTGCACATGCGCAGTTTGTCGCGAGACGACCGTCAAAGATGTTTATAACTAACTCAAGATAGTCCACAGCCTGCCTCATGCCATCATGTAGCTAGGCCATTACAAGTGATCTCTTTTTGTTATTGTTGTCTGGTTATTAACCCCTGTGCGTGAATACCTCAGAACCCAATGGCTCATCAGGTATGAGGATGGGCTACAGTGTCAATGGATGGAGATTACTGTACGCTATTATAATGCAGAAGGCTCTCCTGGCTGTAACCAGATTAGAAACTGTATTATTGACGACTGAACACAGTACAAAACGATGTAACTGCAAGGCACCAAGGGAAAGTAATGATAAGCTAACCTCTGATCTTGACCCTGTCTGTCTCCTGTACATTTTTTGTTTAAAAATGACCCAAAGCTACAAACAAAACTGGGTCAGGGCATAGGGGAACTTTGCCTTGTTAATCATCCTAAGGGTGTCTGTCTACATAAATATTGTAATGTGTTGCATGCATGGGGAAATGGGCTGAACACTGCACTTTATAGAATAGGCCATAAATTATTATTCATTTAACCTGAGCTGGTGTACACAGCCTGTATCCTCTCCAGCTAAAAACATGATATGTCTATAACAAACAAACAATTTACAAAAGCTCATGAGGATATGGCTCAGGATGTTATTCATAGAAAAAACCCTGTTAGGTTCCGGGTATAATTGATGTTTGTGTGTAGAAGTGTATATCTGGATGATAGAGTGAGTAAAAGCACGAGGGACACAGCATAGAGAAAGCGGCTTTGCGGTTTAGCAGTGCCGCCGAGGGTACGCACCGCCGTCTGGTATTTCCAAATGATCTTAAGCTGCAATTGTTGAGGTCTTGCCAAAGGTTGCGTTTATGAGTCCTGCACGTCAGCGGCTCCCTTAGCCTCCCTGTGTTCTGGTCGCCCGTCCCCACACATATCCCCGTTTAAGATGGGGGGGCTTTTCTAATTCTGCTGATAAAAGAGAGTCTTGGAGAGCACAGGGCAGGCGGGTCAGTCTAATCATACAGGCAGTCCCCTTCCAACAATAGTCTCAAATGTGAGGATTTCCTGCTTGGTGAGAAGAATTCTTCTATAATACCCCTGTATTTAATCCAGGGATTATATCAGTGATGTATAGTTTGCATGCTCTCACAGTAAGGTACTGTAAGTAGACTGTTCTGAAGGGTCTTTTTTCATTTTATTATGTAGCACCCTTTCAAGAATGAAGTAGAATAAAGTATTGACACCTAAGAGATTAATGTGATTGTAAATGTAGGTTGTGTTTTTATATAGAAATAGTCTAATTTACAGTGCATTTGGGAAGTATTAATTAAGACCCCTCGACTTTTTCCACATTTTGTTGTTACAGCTTTCTAAAACTCATTAAATAAATATTTGTCCTAGTCAATCTACACACTACCATAATAACAGCAATGTTTTTTATTTATTTATGCAAATGTATTAAAAATAAACAAATACTTTATCTACATCGTTTTCAGTCCCTTTGCTTTGAGACTTGAAAAACAGTTTCCGTTTTGTCATAGGGTAGTGTGTGTGTTTTGTGTAGATCCATTTTATAATAAGGCTGTAACGTTACAAAATGTGGAAAATGTCAACGGGTCTGAATACATTCCAAATGCACTGTGTATGCAGCCCATCTGCCAGTTGCAGAATTGCCTTCGACCTAAAACAAGCAGCTGTCATGTGCTATGTTTTCCAAGGAGGCAGCCTTTGTGAATTTGTAGGACAGTGTGTTGACAGTTGCAGGGAAGGGAGCGGTCTGTGGTTTTTCTCATGTTGTGTTCCTCCAGTACTGGAGCCTGCTGGGGGTGAAGGGTTAGGAGAGCATGTTGCGGGGGAGTAGGGGTGGGCAGGAGGGTCAAGTTCTCACAAGCTGGCTCTGTATAAGGGGTTCAGAGAGGTCAACACTCGGAGGTCAGTACAGCTTACCCAGGCAGTTCAGTAGACATGGTCAACATAAGCAACATTGGTCAGAAGGTCACGCTGGTCTTGTTAAAGCGTTGTGCTTTCATTGGTGGTTGAGTCAATGCATGTAGGAGCACAGCTTCTTTACACACACAGAGAGAAAATACAAAGTCTATGAAAGGCACGGTTAGACTGATCAGCTCAGTGTGGTCACTGTGTTCCTTAGTCTAAGAACTGCATTTCATCCACTATCTACATTTTAGTTATTTAGCAGATGCTCTTATCCAGAGCGACTTACAGTCGTGAGAGCATACATGTTCATACTCTTCTTATTGTTAGACAACAGACGCTGTGTGGGGTCTCTGAATTATGCTATGAAGCATTTGTTACCCGCTAACCCCCAACCTGAAATAGCGTTGCATATTCAGAGGTGGAAACTTTCTGTGGGAATTAAGGCGAATATATGCAAATTAATATGAATACCATTTAAATGTAGATGTTTTTTTTTTGCATTGGATATATTTACCATATCATATGGAGACAAAAACCTTTTACCTCATCATAAGTAGGCATAATTGCAAATGATTAAATCCTTCCAATAGAAAAAAACAATTTAGTTACGAATTGAACTTTAATTCAGTGAGTTGAGTCGTCACATGGGATGATTTCACTGAACAACAAAAGAAAGGGAATATTGAACCCCCATCGCATCTGACAAAAGTCCCTCTACTTCTTTTCAAGAGTTTGCTTGTTGTGAGCTCTGAGGAAACTTTATGCACTTGGCCAGATGATTCTGCATCTTTGTTGCATTTTTCACTTATGATTTGGCACAGTATTTGCAAATGTACACAGCTTTTCCTTCTACATTAGCTGCAGTGAAATGTCTCCACACATTAGATAGTGCCTGTGGCATTTTCCTGTAAATCTTTTTTTCTTATATAAAAAATAAAATACAATTCCATGTACAGATAAGTAGTTAAGCAGTTAGATTAAACAACTTCTTTGTAAGGTATTAAAAAAATGAAACATGTATGGAAACAGGTGAATTAACACTCAGTTAGCAGGCTCAACCAAGCTAAAACCCACATGGTAACAAAAACTAACTAGCAGAAATTGTTAACAAGTTAGAAATGATTTAAACACACTGCTGTAGGCCACTATTTACTAGTTAACAAAAAAATCATGTCATATTAAATATATTCACCCCACCCAGTATTGTAATCAAAACTGACCAGAAAGCATGTAGTCCTTGGCTCCGACAGTGTAGTAGTGTGTGTGTGCTCAATAGCATCTCATTAGTGTGCAAGATCTTGAGAATCAGCTGTACATGTGATGGAAGAGTGCACTGTGCGTGCAGAGGTTTGCAATTCTATTGAATTAGGGATAATTGAACCAAAATATGTCACAAGATCTAGAATTGCCTTGTGTATCCCACAAAAAATGTTCACTGTTATAAGCTAACTTTTTTTGATGACTTAAGCCCGGGAATTTGCAGAATTTTACCCTAACTTCCCATGAAAAATTTCTGGAAATTTACCGGAAAGTTTCCGACCCTTTGCAACCCTAACCTGACTGAGAAACAACTACTGAAAGACCGATTATCGTTGTTCCTATTTTACCATGTTCCTTGTATCTGCTTGAGCTTCTTAACAAACAGCTGGTACACATTTTGTATTTGATTTAAAAAAAAAGCCAGACTTGTTGACACAAGGTTGTAAAAATGACACTGTAATTCACAGTATCTTGTCCTCTGTCCCACCATGCTAGTAGGAAAAGCCTCGCCAGTGTTTTAGCCGACGCCTTCTAGGCAATAGCACAGGTTGTTGCCAGTTAAGGGAGGAAGTGTCAGCTGTGATGCTTTACATTTTTTTTTTTTACACATTATTTAGCCAATTATGTTTGTTTAGCATGGCTCAGCAGCCGTGGTAATAAACACAAACCTGTGATTAATTAATGATATGGCCTGGCCTAGTCTGCTGTGCTCCGTCTGGCGTCCCTCCACCCAGGAATAGAACCACAGTCAGGCGCTCAGGCAGTCAGGTCCGGCCTCTCCTTTCACATAAAAGGCCAAGGAGGCCCTACAGGCAGAAGACGATTACAACTTGTTCCCCCTTTTGTTCTTGTTTTTCCTTTTTAAAGGTTAGAGTGGATTTTTAGGCTGATGCATTGTCTTTTTGTATGCTTTGAAAAGGGGGTAGGGGGAAGCTACTGCTATATACGACTGTTGCCTTTTTGAGGAGTCCTGCTGCTTTGAAAAGGGGGTAGGGGGAAGCTACTGCTATATATGACTGTTGCCTTTTTGAGCAGTCCTGCTGCTTTGAAAAGGGGGTAGGGGGAAGCTAATGCTATATACGACTGTTGCCTGATGAGTTTTGTTTGGCATGACATGGTGAGATTATTTCAGAGAATTGTTATGTGTTTTTAGTGTACCATCATGGTGGTAGGACGTTCTCTCGTGTGTGTGTGTGTGTGTGTGTGTGTGTGTGTGTCATCCTGTATTTGCTTACTGTATCAATAGAGAGAAATGGAGAGAAAAGAGAAGCCGGTGGTCTGGGACTCTGGGCAGATCTCCTGCAGGTTTCTATACTAACTTTTTATACTGGTGCTACTAGCTTTTTATGCTGGTGGGACTGGTGCTACTAGCTTTTTATGCTAGTGGGACTGGTGCTACTAGCTTTTTATGCTAGTGGGACTGGTGCTACTAGCTTTTTATGCTGGTGGGACTTGTGCTACTAGCTTTTTCAGTTGACAGCATCATCACATGATTTGGTCGCACCAATTTTTCTCCTCTGTGCGGCGATAATGACCTGTCCTACACTGAGTGTACAAAACATTAGGAACACCTGCTCTTTCTGTAACAGACTCGCTAGTTGAATCCAGGTGAAAACTATAGGCGCTTATTGATGTGTAGATGAAGGGGAGGAGACTGCTTAAAGGATTTTTTTATTTTTTTTAGCGTTGAGACATGGATTGTGTATGTGTGCCATTCAGAGGATGAATGGGTAAGACAAAATATTTAAGTGCCTCTTGAATGGGGTATGGTGTGTCAAGAACTGCAACACTGCTGGGTTTTTCATGCTAAACCGTTTCCTGTGTGTATCAAGAATGGTCCGCCACCCAAAAGACATCCTGCCAACTTGAAACAACTGTGGGAAGTATTGGAGTCAATATGGGCCAACATCGCTATGGAATGCTTTCTCCACCTTGTAGAGTCCCTGCCCTGACGAACTGAGGCTGTTCTAAAGGCAAAAGGGGGTGCAACTCAATATTACATTAGTATGCCCTTGTTGGGCTTGACATTCAGATAAATGTGTCACAGGCCTGAATGAAAAGAATACTGGCCCGAGATGCTCGCATCATTTTATGTTATATTTACTTTGTGGGCTGAGCAAGAAGCTTATAGCCTATAATGACCTTTCCTTCAAACACACACAATTACATTTTAACTTGACAATAACATATTTACATTGACTCTTTGGAGGAAAAAAATAAAACTTGAAAAAGCATGTTATTGTTAGTGATTTTTGAAGTCATTCTATAGTTGTAGGGCCCTATAAAATCAGTTTGATCTTTTGGTAAATTCCATTTTCACTAGTTTTCCTAGTTTTTTTTTTGTTGTCAGGTTTTCACTCTCCAAAATCACAAGTCTGGCAACAATAAATAAAATAAAGATGCAGGGTGTAGTTACCCTTTTTAAATCAATTGTCCACCTAGCAAGAGAGTTGTTTGGCTAGCTTTGTGTTTGTACTGTAGGTTTTATAGCTAGTCTCATGCTATTTTGTCAAGAGGCTGAGAGAAAATGTTGCAGTTTAAAGGTAATTTTCTGTAATTCAAAAAAAAAATGAATGACATGTTGATATGCTATCTGGGGGGCCCGACCTCCAGGGGGCTGTGGGCGTGTGCTATGCCTGTGGCTACCATATACAGTGTAGGCGACATGTAAGTTTGATGAACAAATGCCCCGCGATTGATACATCATTCTGATATCATTCTGCCAGGTAGCCCTACTTTGCAGTCAACATTTAATTGGGAAGATTTTTGGGGAAAGGCTTTAGAAATTATAATTCAATCGTGCATGATGACTGAAATGCGCATCGCGAAGATTTAACCAAGACTTCGGACTAAATGTTTTGAATACCTGGTTTCGTACCCATCACTGTTTGAGTAAATCTTGTTCATGAAACGTTTAACATTGTGAACCCAAAACTAACTTGACCGGCTACATTAAAAGTTGTGGTCGCACTGCCAAGTCAAAGGGTCACAAATGCAAGTGTTCTGGTCGCAGTTCTGAGCCCTGTCCTGGATTATGGGAGATTGACCTTGTTTTTGAGCAGACAAATTGCATGGTGGGGGGAGAGAAAGCGAGAGGCTGCAGGCAGCAGCGACCTTTGGCACAGTAACCACACAGAGATGCTCTCTCCCTTTCCCCGTTTCTCTGTATGTAGAATGGGATAGAGATATCTAAAACCCTGTATTTACAGCTGGCTGCCTGCTGGACCTGCCTCGTAGTGGTACTGAGGGGTTTGGGTTGCCTGGTAGCGGGACTGAGGTGGTTGGGCTGCCTGGTAGCGGGACTGAGGGGGTTGGGCTGCCTGGTAGCGGGACTGAGGGGGTTGGGCTGCCTGGTAGCGGGACTGAGGGGGTTGGGCTGCCTGGTAGCTGAGGGGGTTGGGCTGCCTGGGAGCTGGAATGCTTGGCCTGTGGGAGATGGGGCTGTTTCTCAGGATGCCAGACCAGTAGACTAAGCGGGTTGTCATCAGATCATCTGGCAGATGTACTGACAGATGTAGGCTGCTGTACCTGTATGTAGAAAGCTTTTTTTGGATGCTGAAATGTGTTCACGTTTTATGTTAATTAACCATAATCTAATAAGTGGGTTTTTCACATCCAATGCTCCTGTCTCCATGCCTTGATCTATATTCTGAACGTGCGTAACCATAGCAATGTCATCAAAAGGGCACCGTCACACACAAAATCCAACCACCGAAGACATACCCCCTTCCTGAGTCCCACAATGCATCCCACCTTTGCTGTGCCAGTGCAGACTACAGAGAGGGTAAGAGTGGAGGTAGAGAGAGTGGCATGGGAAGGGGGGGGGGGTGCTAAGTGTGGAACTAGGTCATTAAGCCAATGGGATTGACTGAAAATAATAAATGCTCTTCTTATCCACTACATACCAGCACAGTTTACTATAATATTAAAGACCTGAGTATATGTATTTCTGATTGCTGGACTGTTTTGTGTTCTCCTTCTCTATTCCTCTCTTAATGGTTAGCCATAGTGCTTTTAATACTGGTGCGGGGGGAGGGAGGCTGAGGTGGGTGAATGGGGTGTTACAGAGAGCGGGCAGTCACCATGGCACCAGTGGTATGAGGGACATGATAGGGTGGCCAGTTGGCACTGTTACCAAGAGGCTGGCCTGGGCTTATTTCTGGCAGAAGAGCGGGTAATAGAAAGAGGAAGAATTAAAAGGAGAGAGCAAAATAAGAGAATGTATAAATAAAGGAGAGCGAGAAGAGGGATAGAGAAGGGTTAACAGCACTGAACTAAATGCCTCTCTGTATTCAGTCAACTACCTCCAGTGGAAAACTACCAGAACCCCACAACTGCAATGCAGTGCACACCCCTCTCTCACCCACACACAGAGAAAGCGATGGAAGGGGAATGAGAGAAAGAGATCGAGGGATACAGAAAGGCATGGAGAAAGACACACACACCCTCCCACCATCCTGCAGAATAAAATTGTAGTCATTGCAGCAAGGGTACACACAGCTACCCACACTGCAATGTTTTTATGTCCCAAGCTTTATGCCCCAAGCAATGCAATGTCCCAAGCTGTTTGACAAAGATCAGATTGCAGCCCACCTGTTGTCGATTTAATTTGATTGAATGCATGAATGAACAATTGTAGGATCTTAGAAGCAAACATCCCCTGTGTGTCTCTTTCTCTCTCCTCTCTCTGGGTATGTGTACGGTATCTTTGTCTATCTTGTAAGTCATGCATGCTTGAGAGGCATCTAAGGATCAGGTGGCAAAGCATGAATAGGTCAATGGCTGGTCTCCAGACCCCATTCTGATGTTGACTGTATTGGTTAGCAACTCCAATGCACCATGGATTTAAAATAAAAATAGATTTCCACTTTCTTTTTACTGGATTTCAAATTCCACATTGTATTCTTTAGACATAACCAAACCATTATAATATTTAGGCTTACACCACTACAATAATGTGTAGCATAGTATATCTGTACACTAGAGGGTGCCAGACATCCACTCTTCACCCCCATGCTCTGGCAAGACCTGGAATTTTCCATGCACTGAACTGAATGCAAGCAATGCCTGTTTAAATTTTTTTTATTAAAAAAATAAATAATTCTCCTTACTGCCCTGGCCAAGGAACAAACATCCCCTGTGTCTTTCTCTCTCATCTTCTCCTCTCTTCTCTCTCTGGGTATGTGTACGGTATCTTTGTCTATCTTGTAAGTCATGCATGCTTGAGAGGCATCTAAGGATCAGGTGGCAAAGCATGAATAGGTCAATGGCTGGTCTCCAGACCCCATTCTGATGTTGACTGTATTGGTTAGCAACTCCAAGGCCTCTGACTGGGATTTTAGCCTAGTTCTTGTTCAGGAGTCAGGACCTGATGGGCTTGGTGTGTTGATTACATTCATGCATATATTGGATGGTCTGAAGCTTGATAGTAAATCTGGTGCCTGGTTTATTATTTAGGGCCTAGGCTGGGTGTTATTTGGTGATCTCTTTTCTATGGGCCTTATGTAGGTCTAGTTCAAGTATGCACACAGTGAGGGTGTCAGGTGTGCTTTAGGGGTCCTGGTTTTGTGGTAACGCTGCCAGGTAACTCTGCCACAAATGTTTTGCTCATATTACTTTCTTTCTACCTTCCAAACGTACCTCATATTTTGTGATAACCAAAGGGTCCTTTCTTTCAGTGTTGAACTAAGCATGTAACTGTGTTGACAGTCATTGATGTACAAGTCATTTTTCATTCCGTACAACTCTAGGGAAATCAGTAGCCTAGTCAAACTGCGCACTGTGCCCAGCTTCTCACGCTGACCAACGCCAGGTAGGCAGCCTGTTCCTGATCTTGCACATCTGCACGGCACCTTCAGCATTCAAATGCTAAAATGGCCTGTGCAATATTAGGCTTTATTTGTTGAGTGACAACCTATGTCCTTTGCTAGGTGGTTGTTCTTATCTGTGTGCTGTTGAAAATGATGTTTTAGCGGAATAAACGTAACCTACTGGCGACAACTCCCATCTGGCTATACATGCTGAACAGGGCTTACAATAGATTGTATTCTGATTGTTCAGGTTTACCATCAGCAGTTGGTAGTTTTGCTTTAAACGTCAGTGTATATGGTCATTTTTCGATATACAGGGTGAAGTTGATAATTTAATAATGAGGAATCACGTTTGTGCGGCACACTGCAAGACCAAAGCAAGAGGAGAAAAGAAGCCAACTAATCTTCAGAAAGGTCATAGCCATTTGATTGGGAGTGAAATCCAAAATTGTGCTATATTTTCATTGGCTGTGTCGGAACTAATTTGTAAACTATAACTATTGATGCATTACTAACTCAAACACTTAACCTGCAAAAAGTTAATTAGTGGGTGATTGTGATTTCAGAACCAAAGTGGGGGACTAAAAACAGGCTACATTGTCCGTAATCTGATAGTGGTAGACCTCTAATCTGGTAGTGGGGTGGTAGATGTCTAGTCTCCCTTATGGCTCTAATCTCATAGTGGTAGTGGGGTGGTAGTTGTCTAATCTCCATTATGGCTCAGATCAGGTGCCTACATAGTATAAATCATTTATACACACACACACGCCAGCTCAGAGAGGCCCAGCTCATGAGCTCCATCTTCAGCAGATTTTAATTTAGAATGGAAAATAAATGTGTTTGCAACAAATGTTAGTGCATCGAATCGTATAGCACTGAATCACAACGATTCGTTCTCTAATCAAACCGAATCTCACTGGATCGTTTCAAACTAAAACATATATCGGAGCCCATGCCAAGAGTGTGCAAAGCTGTCAGCAAAGCGGCTACTTTGAAGAATCTCAAATATAAAATCTATTTAGATTTAACACTTTATTTGGTTACTACATGATTCCATATGTGTTATTTCATAGTTTGTCTAAACTATAATTCTACAATGTAGGAAGTAGTAAAAATAAAGGACAACCCTTGAATGAGTAGGTGTTCTAAAACTTTTGACTGGTAGTGTACAGAGGGCTGGTTTCCCAGAATCTTCTTAGTTCAATACCAGGCTTAATCTGTGACTGGGAAACAGCCCTGTGTGTGTGTGTGTGTGTGTGTGTGTGTGTGAGAAGGGGAGAACTACTCATTCAGACAGTACAACTTGCTAAATTTCAAGTTCACGGTCTCTTAGATTGATCCTTGTGTTTGTCTACTGTCTAAGGCTTGGTCTATAAGCCCTTGAAGGGATTGTACTCTGCACAGTGACGTGCTCTCACCTTTCTGTAGGCCTAAGCCTTGAAACACTGTAAAGACTTTGCCTTAATATGGATGTTGTTGTTCAGTATTTTTCCTCCAGTCTTTCTCAGTGTTTGTTGTGTGAGTGGAGCGTGGGACATCTGACACTACCAAAATGGTCAGTGCTATCCTTGGGACCTCCCTACACTAGACTGGGTGGTGGCACACGTGAGTGTTGTCTCTATGACATGTGCCCAAGTAGACAGAACCCACACGTGTTTCTTTTTGAAAGAGGAAATATGAGTTCCTCTTTTCTGAAGTCAGCGGTTATTAAAAATGTGAAGACGAGAGGGGGGGATTACGGAAACCACGTCTCAGCGGTATGAAACACGTGTGTATGTATTTGAGGATCTGTTGATTGCCTATTCTTTCACATCCACTCATGCTAGTTGTTTATTTTGTGTGTGTGTGTGTACCACTAGAGCTGATGTCCTAGCAGTAGGTGGTCAGTTTTAAACATAGCAGAAAGTCTGACTCGGGTCTCTATCCCTCATTCTAACTGATGATGATGATGAACCGGACAGCCATTACTGAGGTAACATAACGTCCTGTTCATCATGTTCTTTCTCCCTCTGTTTGAGTCCCGGGTCCCTCACAACACGACACGT